>NW_008353893.1:1178482-1208577 GCF_000622305.1 Nannospalax galili | reverse complement strand
TGCATTTCTCATAGGGTTGGTTTAGCTTTGTATGCACCTAACATGATATATAACCAAGAAAGTTAATTGAGGTGTTATTTAATAAATGTCAATTTATGAAGTATGCATATCTATCATGTCTTTTACTGGAAGTCTTATATAACACTCAATTTTTTTTAGTGGGTATTATGAAAGGTATGAGGTTTTATGTTTACATATTTCACATATTTAAGACCTTGCTTATGAAGCTAATCTGTGATTTAAAATCACTTCAGGCAGGGTAGTCCCAGCAATTAAAAGGCAGAGGCAGGGGGGAGTTCTGTGAGATTGAGGCCAGGCTGGTCTACAAAGCAAGTTCCTGGTCACCTGGGCCAACAGGGAGATCCTTTTTCAAAACGATAAAATAAATAATAAATAAAAAATAAGTAAATAAATAAATAAAATCACATATGATAGATGAATACATCTAATTTAGAACAAACACACAAAGTTAGGGCATTGCTAGACTCCTTGGCTAACAATAAAAAGTCCCTTGGTTCCATAAACGCAGTGCAAAAACAAACTAAATATGTACATTATTTCAGTAATCTATTGCTGATAAGGCAGAAACTCAAAATTTGCTTTGGGAGTGGCACATGCCTTTAATCCCAGCACTTGGGAGGCAGAGGCAAGTGGATCTCTGTGAGTGGGTTCCAGGACAGCTGGGGCTACAGAGAGACCCTGTTTCAAAGAGACAAAAATAATAAATAAATAAATAAATAAATAAATAAATAAATAAATAAATAAATAAATAAATAAAATTAAAAATAAATAAATTCAATTAAAAATAGTAATTATCTTATGTGTGTCAATTGTGCATTGCCGATTCCAGCAGTTTGGCGGACTTTGGCTTCAGATGCCTCTTGCTTCATTGAGTTAACGATGGTATTTCACTGGCAGCTTGACTGGGCTAGATGTTACAAAGCTTCAACTGGCAAATTGATATCACTGACTAGATGACTGAGCTCAGAGGGGCTGCTCTCTATCTCAAATTTACACAGTCTTTCTCTGCGTAACAGTGTAGGGAAGATTACCCTTTTCAGATCTGGAAACTACCCAAGTACTTCTTTTGTTACACAATAATTGTACAAATAGGACCGAAATCTGTTTAGGTTCAATGAGGTGAAAGATTTACTTCTTCATGTTTGATAAATGAAACCAAAAAACTTTAAAGCCATCTTTTCACTGAAATAAACAATAAGTTGAGACATCCATTTCAGTGAGATGTGGTTTGTACTATATATATTGATTCATTATATTTGTTCTTCCTTTTTATTAATCAAAAGAATCTGAGCATATGAATTTGTCCATGATTGTACATAAATTGCATGTTTTTTCTTAGATATATTAAGTATATTTTATGTATGTTTTTTATTTATTTTTATGTGTAAGAATGCTATGTTTGTATGTGTATAAGTGCACTCATGTCATGCGGTGCCCTTAGAGGTCAGAAGAGGGTACCGGATCTGTTGAACTGAAGTTATGGACAGTTGTCAGTCACCATGTGGGTACTGGGTTTCAAGCACACATTTTCTGTAATAACAACTGGTGCTCTTAACTGCTGAGACATCTCTCCAGCCCCAGATATATTAAATATATTTATTATAGAGGATAAAGACAGCTTTTGTTATTATAGATCTGAATAATTTCACTTTTACATTTTAATAACAAATTATATTAATATTTATCAACTACATATTGATACAAAATATATTTATACAAACTGTAAAATTATTCTATGTAATATAATTTCATTTAATTTCAGTTTGTACATATTATTTAAGATGTTCAATCTTAGAAAAACATATTAGAATATTCATGGCTTAATTTGGGGCTCCAAAAAAGATGGTTAGCCCTGCTTTATTTCTAAAACTTTCCTCAGATACTTAGTAAAGTTATTATTTGTAATAGCTTAAAAAATACAGCTGTATCCTACTTCCTATAATTTTCTAAAGGAAGGAAATTATTTGGTTATCAACTGAATGCAACGAAGCCTCTGTATATCACTTCAATTTATAGGCATCTTTTGACTTTATAAAGGAAAAAATATCTGCTAACAGCAGACCAGAACTACTTTATTCTGCATGGTGAAATTAACATGCAGTATAGTAAGTGGAAATTTTAGTTACAATTCATTAATACGTTGTTAAGCACATCTTTTCTAAGCATTATCCATGTATGAGAGAGACAGCATCTGCTCCTGACAGCTTTCCCCTATGTGTTTTCTGTAAACAGAAAATGAAGCAACATCCCACTCACTCTCTTTGGAAAGACAGCTTTCAGACCGTTATGCAAATAACGTGACCCTCTAGCTGTAGCATATCCTTCAAAAAGACACCTACCTTCAAAAGTGACAGCAAGTAATGATGTGACAAATGAGCATGCCACCTGTACATGTGCTGCAGATTTCACCAGCATCCTTGGATACGATAAAATTAACATGACCTCTACAGCCAAGGACATTCTAATCGATGCAATGCTGTCACCAGGAGAAGCAGAAGTGGGGATTATGTCCTCATCTACGCTTTTAGTTAAATCTTTTAAAAATCAATTTGGCCTTTTATTTTGTTTTATTTCCTTTGGCCTGAGATCCATTCACTGAGACAATTTCTATTGTCTTCCTTACAAGAAAGAGGCAGTGTATTTTCTGGCAGTCAGGAAAAAATCCAGGTCACATACGATATACTTGAGTAATTAGATGGTAGGTAGGCAATATAAAAATTGAATGAATATTGACATTGTAATTAAAAATCTTGTCTTATTGTTAGTTTAGCCTGCAATAATTTTGTTTTACAATTATTTTTCTCATTTAAGGAAAAAAACACAAATGTTGCAGCTTTTTTTTTATTGATGTGAGAGTTTTGCAAAGGACTATAATAAAATATTTCCATTGATTTTTCAAAATAGGAAAAGTACAAAATAATACATTCAGTGTATTATTAAAGGCATGTGCCACAAAAGTGAATGGAGTGAGTAACCATTTGAACTTTACTGTAACTTAATTGTAGGCAGGAAATATAAGAAATAAATCATGGGATACTCTCTGGGTCTGCTTTGTTAAACTTTCTGGAAATATGACAAAATTCTAAACAAAAATATTCTTGCGGTATGAAACAAACTGGGTGTGGTGGCACATACCTTTAATCCCTGCACTTGGGAGGCTGAGGCAAATAGATCTCTTTGAGTTTCTGACCTGCCTGGTCTACATAGTGAGTTCTGCGCGAGCTGCAGCTACTGCTAGACCCTGTCACAGGAAAAAAAAAAAAAAGACCAACAAATGTGATGAACATTTAATCATAGATATTTATAATATCTCTAATTAATTAATCTTTATTCTCTCTATATGTATATTAAATAGGGTTGAAGACAAAGAGATCTCTTCATAGCTATTTGAATATAAAGTAGATTTTTCTTATCAGTCATGTATTTTGAACTCTAGAGACAAACATTTTTTAATTGCATTCATTATTTAACTTGGGAATGATTTTTTGGATCACAAATATTTATTTGTACATTTCTTTTTATATATATTTTATTTATTGTTTTTATATTTTTATGTGTATGCATGTATGGTCTGCTTGTAGGTAAGTGCATCTATGTCATGCAATACCCGTGGAGGACAGAAGAGGGTGTTGCACACCCTGGAATTGGAGGTATGGACAGTTGTTAGTTGCCATGTGGGTGCTGGATTCGAACCCTGGTCTTCTGCAAGAACGGCCAGTGTTCTTAAGTGCTGAGCCATCTCACTCCAGCCCCACATTTCTTTTGTTCAGTTGGTTTTTATCTTTTGGACATGGGGTCTCACTATGTACCCTTGAGGTGTCTGGAAGTCACTATGTAGAACAGGCCAGCTTAGAACTCACAGAGATCCTCTCACATCTGTCTCCCAGGTGCTGAGATGAAAGGCATGAGCCACCATGCTTGGTTACACATATGTAAATTTCTTTGTTTTTATCATTCAGATTGGGCATTTTCAATTATTTGAATGTGGAAAAATGAGGATATAGGTCTCTTTTACACAACGATCCAGAAAGATGTACATGGTACCCTGTAATATCTTCTCAATAAAACTGCATTATATATTTTGTATGATCAGTGGTTACTAAGTATATAGACAATAATTACACATATTGACTATTATTTACTGATTCCTGCTGTGCAACTGACTCTCTTTCTGATATGTGTTTGTGTAGATTTTATATTAATTATTTTCATTTTAATACCTACTCAGCATTCTGCACACTCATTTTTAAGTCAATGAACATTTTGTTTGAGAAAGTGAATTTTTATGTACTTCTCTGTAGGAAAGTTATCTGTCTAATGATACCTGCCAATCGTTTCAACTCCATTTCTTGGTCATCTTCTCTTCCACAAGTTCATTCTATGTGTCTAAGTTACAAATAGCCTGCCATCTCTTAGACTTCCAAGAATTTCCTTACTTATCTCTTTATCCTAGTCTATGTTTTAAGCCTTAAAACAATATTGTATTCATACCAGAAGTGAAAAATTAATGTGAGACAGATTTTACTACTTTCTGAGTTATATATAATATGCATTCTTTCTTTTTTATTTATATATCAAGTAAAATAAAACATATTGCCTTGTGAATACTCATCTTTAAATTGAATAATTACTGAAGCTTTCATTCATCATCAGAGAAGCTTCCTTTTGTAGTGAATGACGGACAACACAGAGATTCATATCTGACCAATGTACAGAGAATGAGTGAGTATGGAGTACTCGACAGTAAATTAGAGATCTAAATCTCAAGACCCCATCTCCCTAAAGAATGTTAAGGAAGCATTGTAGAATAGGGAGCAGATCGATTGTCAGAATTTGGGAATTTTGCTGTGAAGCAATGTCTTCTGAACAAGGTCTCATGAACTCACTATAACTGTGGTTATCTGCACAAGACCCCATAGGAGTGTGTCCCTCAATATTTCTCATGGAGGTTGGGAAGGTATCATAATTCAAACCTCTGCCTTTAACTATGAATAGTTAATGGTGGTTGAGGAAAGGGGTGCCACTTCCTTTAGCGGTGTAGACACTAATATGTTTCCCATGCTTCAGCAAATAACCTCCAGTCCAGACTGTACTATTGAAACTCAGTGGGTCACACACTCATAAAAGACATGAAGGGGAAGATGATTTTTTTTTAAAGAATAAGGTTTTCAGAAGGAGAAGGAGAGGGAATGAGACAGGGTAAAAGTGTATTTTGGTGTCTAAAATACAGTATAACATGTATTGAATAGTCAAAGATTAAACATTTTATTAATTCTAACAACACAGTAATTATAAAATATAATTATATCAGTTACATTAACATAGGTAACATATTTAGTAATGAATAATTAGTTTATATATTTGTGATATAAATATACTAAGAAATTTTTCATTGTGCCTATAATCACAAAGATTAAAAAGATTTACGAGGAATATCTACATATCTTTCCCAAAAGTTCAAATTTATTAAACCAGATAGTACAATGTTATGCTCTTAAATATTATGTCATATTTTATATTTCTCAGATTTCAATGTATTGCAACGTTTTTGGAGATCCAGATCTTTGTCATTTGGGGAGTTATTAAAAATATCTGTGATTATAAATTATATGATTTT
This sequence comes from Nannospalax galili, assembly GCF_000622305.1. Taxonomy (NCBI): domain Eukaryota; kingdom Metazoa; phylum Chordata; class Mammalia; order Rodentia; family Spalacidae; genus Nannospalax; species Nannospalax galili. The sequence continues at coordinate 1,202,939 of NW_008353893.1, read as the reverse complement.
ATTTTCTTGCATATAGATTGTATTCAACTTATGTGCAATTTTATTTTGGGTAATTAACTCTTTAAGCATTTTTATTGAATTTTGCAAATTTCATATACTGCCCCTGCCCAATTTAATGTATTTAATGTATTCTAATAAACACACACACACACACACACACACACACGTGTGTGTGTATATATTTGAGAGAGAGAGAGAGAGAGAGAGAGAGAGAGAGAGAGAGAGAGTCAAATTTGTATCCTCCAATGCCTTTTGGCATACATTCATAGACTGGAGCCTGCTCAATCCACTCTAAGTCTTACACTTAATTGAGACTGACCCTACCCCCGCCCACCCCCAGTCATCAATAATGTAGATAGGATAGGGAAAGGTAGGGTTGGATTTTCTTACCCTGTCTGGCTTGGATTGGGCTTACATGGGATATTTGTTGAATTTTCATTGCTGTTACTATTGTTATGAGTTCATATAACTGAATCCAACTCTCAGGAAATTTCAGTTTCCTTGTGGTCATCAACTAACTCTGGCTCTTATATTCTTTCCACTTCCTCTTCTGCAGTGATCCTTGAGCCTTGGGAGGCATAAGTTTGATACAGCAGTCCTATTCAAGCATAAACATTCTATTCCTTCTTATTCTCAGCACATTAGCAAGTTGTGGGTCTCTGTGTTAGTCACCATCAGCTTCCTAAGAAGTTTCTCTGCTAAGAGTTGAAAGATACACCAATCTATGGGTATAAAATTGAGTCATTAGCAGTCATTTCTATTTAACAGAATAGAGTATACAACTATCCCCTTTGCCCCAAGACCTGTATAGCCACAGGTTCCTAGTTCTGCTTTCTGTGTAAGGTTTGGACTCCGTCTCATAAATTATAAAGTGGTTGGTTACACTCATAATATTTGTGCCATGATTGCACCGGTGAACGTAGATTGACAAGCCATTTGTTGTTGTAGCTCTCTGGATTTAGATCTATATAAGGTTCATGATCAACTTTCTATTCCAGTAGCATGCATAGCATCTTTCAGCACTGTGAAATCTAGCCAGTACAGATGAAGCTTTGAAGTGCCTGCTTGATTTCTGCTTGTTTTTTCTACAGCTCATGTATGTAGTATATTCAACAATAGGATGATATCGTCAGGATGTACTGGATAACCAAGAGAGGGTCAATGGCCAGTATGTTTTGATTTCTGTGGAACTTCTGGTCAAAAACTTCAAAAGAGGAAATCCACTCCTGGAACTGAGCTTTTACTTAGCTAGCCTGTGTTGTCTAGAGGAGCAATGTCTTGCTGTTATATGACTAATATTCTCCTTTTCCCCTTTATATTACTGCATTCTACTTCTTCACATATGAAACCCCACCTCATGGTCACTTTTGAGTTAGCTGACCTCTCTGGATTTTCTAATTGAATCATTTACATCTAATATTTCAAAGCTAGTGAAAATATGGTGTAGAACATATTACTGTCTTTCTGAGTCTGGGTTACTTTACACAAAACGATTGCTTTCAGTTCTATCCAATTACCTGTGAATTTCATTTTTTTAACCACTGAATAATATTCCACTGTGCAAATGCATCACACTTTCATTATCCATTTCCTGGCTAGTATGAAAGTGGAAGAATGAACATGGTTATGCAGGTATTTCTGTAGCAGGATATAGAAACTTTTGGGAATATGCCCAAGAATTGTGTGCCTGGATCACATGTTAGACACATTTCTGCCTGTTCTTATACCTTTTCACATCCTTTTACCCTAAGGTATTATTTACCATTGTTAGTGAAATGTGTTTCTTGGAAGAGAAAAAATGATCAATTTTGTTTTCTTTTTTAAAATGTAGGTATTTATTATATTTTTGTGCATTTCATGCAATAAATATTAATCACATTTACACCCACTCTTCCATTCACGCACTCCATACCTCCCCACACCAGATTTTGTGCATTCTGACATCTGGATAAAAAAAAAATTCTAGCTTTTTGAGTAATCTCCACACTGATTTCCATACTGGCCAAACCAATTTTCCCTCCTACCAGCAGTTAGTAAGAGATCCCCTTTTCCCATATTCTGGTCAGCATATGTTATTGCTGCTTTTCGATCTTAGCCATTCTGAGTAGAGTCAGATGAATTCTCAAAAGTGATTCTAATTTACAATTACCTGATGGATAAAGATGTAAAAAAATTTAAATATTTATCAGGCATTTGCATTTCTATTTTTACAATATTTTATTTATTATCTTTATTTTATGTATATGAGTGTATTGCCTGCATGTATGTGAGTGCACCTGTGCTGTGCAGTGCCGCAGAGGTCAGAAGAGGGCTTTGGATTCCCCTGAAGCAGGAGTTAAGGATGGTTGTAGCTGTCATTTGGGTGCTGGTACTTGAACCCAAGTCCTCTGAAAGAGCAGTCAGTGCTCTTAATCGCTAAGCCATCTCTCCAGCCCCAGGCATTTGCATTTCATATGTAGAGAATTCACTGTTCAGCCCATTTCCCATAATTTTTTCTTATTACACAAAATAAGTTTAACCATTGAATGTGTTTGGAATTTCAGAAAGCCAGACAGCATAAAATTACCTACAATAAACCAGATACAATGAATTTCATGTTCATATGGCTTCAAAGAGAAAATTAGGTTAAATACTTTTTAAATTTTTTTGAGATTTATAATTTCACAAAACAGTTCTTAATGAAATTTAGAACCCTCCCACTTTGATGTCTCCCCCCAGACTTCATATATTCTGCTATACAGGTTAAGAGCTATCCAGTCAAGCATTTATATCCAGATGTCCTTCAGTGAAAATTCATCCGCTAGAGTCTAGTCAGTCCCAACTAAAAATTGTAAGTAAGGCATACTCTCATTCCTTCAGTCGCAGTCTCCAATAGTTCTCATTCTAGGGCTGACCAACCATCAATTTCTCTCCTCCCTTCTGGGCCCTTGTTTAATTGAGTTGGCATGGGTCCTGTGCTCAATGCCACAACTGCCACAAGTTCATGTGTGCAAGCTTTCAGTGGCCTGAAGGTCTCTGCTTTTCTGTGTTTATGAACCAGCCCTGGCACTTGCCATTTTCAGCCCCCTCCTCCACAATGGTCCATAAGCCGTGGGTGGGTGAGGTTCAATATAGGAGCCCTAACCAGGGATATATATTTTGCAGTCTCATCCTTTAAAACTTGGTCTGTTACAGCCTTCTGTGTGTGGCACTCACCACTATGTAAGGAAATTTCACCACTGAGAGTTGAGGGATGTGGGATGGCTTAGTTTTGTCTCTACATCTTGTTTCAAAGAACCAGCTATTAGATTCATTGATTTTTTTTGTATTGTTTCTTTTCTTCCATTTTATTAATTTCTGCTCCAATTTTTGTTATTTCTTCTCATCTACTAGGTTTGGGGTTTCTTTGTCCTTGCCTTTTCAGAGTCTTGAGTTGTTCTGTTAAGTCGTTTACATGTGTTCTTCCTGATATTTTAATGTAGGAACTAAGATCTAAAAATTTTCCTCTGCTTTTAAGGTGTTCCAGAGGTTTTATTGTGTTATGTTCTCATTTTGATCTAGTTCCAGGAATTCTTTTATTTCTTTCATAATTTCATCCTTGACCCATTCATTGTTTAGAAGTGTGCTGTTTAATCTCCATGAGTTTTGCGTAGTTACTAGAACGTTTTTGCTGTTGATTATAAGATTTATTGTACTGTGGTCTGCTATAATGCATGGAAGTATTCCAATTTTTTGCATTTTTTGAGGCTTGTTTTATGTCCCAGAATTTGGTTAATTTTAGAAAAGTTTGCACAGGCTACTAAGTAGAAAATGTATTCTTTGGTGCTTGAGTAGAATATTCTGTAGATGTCGGTTAGGTCCAGTTTATGTAAGATGTCATTTAATTTGGACATCTCTCTGTTTATTCTTTGTCCAGTCGATTGTCTATTGAAGATAGTGGGTTACCAAGTCATCTATTATTACTGAGTTGGCTTTGATCTAAGCTTTATAGTCCTGGAGTACTGTTTTTATGAAATTGGGTGCTCAAGGGTTTGGTACATGTATGTTAAAGAGTGTAATATCTTCCTGATCAATTGTTCTTTTGATTAGAATAAAGTAACCCTCTTTATTTCTTCTGATTAGTTTTAATTTGAAGTTTATTTTTTTAGATATGAAAATTGCAGCAACTGCTTGCTTCTTAGAGCCATTTGCTTGGAATATGTTTTTTCTATCCATTTACTCTAAGGTAGTGTATATTCTTGAAAGTGAGATTAGTTTCTTGAAGACAAAAAAAAAGATGGGTTTCCTTTCTTGATCCATTCCATTAGCCTGTGTCTTTTCACAGGTGTGCTGAGATTCTTCATATTTTGTGTTATTATTGAATGATATGTATTCAAAGCTGCCATTTTTGTTTTTATGGACTTACTTTGTTTCTCTTCCTATACCTTTGTTTGTTTTCTTTCTGTAGTCTCTTGGGTATACTTATTCCTTTCCTTGATCCTTTGTATTTCTTTGAATATTCTCTGCAGGACTGATTTGGTGGACATGAATTCTTTCAGCCTATTTGTATCATGAAATATTTTCCACTCTCCTTCGACCATTATAGATAGTTTTGCTGGATAAAGTATTCAGGGTTGGCATCCATAGTCATTTAGAAATGGGAAAACTTCAGTCCAGACGGTTCTGGCTTCTATAGTTTGCACTGAAAAGTCAATTGTAATTCCGATGGATTTTCTCTGTAGTAACTTTTTTTTTTTTTCTCTAGCAGCTTTCATTACCCTTTATTTTTCTGAACACAATGTTTTTACTATGATATGTAGTGGGGAATTCTGTTCTGGTCATGCCTATAATTTATAAAGTTGGTCTTTTCATGTTGTGCAACATTTCCTGAGTATTCCATTCCTGTTTTGTTTTGTTAATTATACATATTCGTTGCTGAGGGAGTCCAGATCTCCAACTTTACAATCCAGAATTGATATTCTGTTTTCCCTTTCATTCATTCTTTTTTGAGGCTCTCATCTATTGTTTCCTATTGGCTTATTGAGATTTTCACTCCCATGCTCATTTTCATTTGCATTTTCTTCATTATTTCTATCTCTTTTGTGAATTCACTTTCCAGGTCAAGAATTGTTTTGTTTTGTTTTGTTTTTTGGGTCTTTTTGAGACATGGTCTCCCTGTAGCTCCAGCTGTCCTGGAACTCACTATGTAGACCAGGTTGGCTTTGAAATCACAGAGATCCGCCTGTCTCTGCCTCCCGAGTGCTGGGATTAAAGGTGTGCACCACCATGTCTGGCATGAATTGTTTTTGATATTTTACTAAGCTGCATATTTGTATATTCTTGGGCTTCCTTCACATGTTTATGCCTTGACTATTTGAGTTCTTTGAGTTGTTTATCTGTATTTTCTTTAAGTTCTTTGATCATGTTTATAATTTTTCTTTTAAATCCTGTGTCCTGGAGTTCTTCGTGGTGGTTCTCTTCTCATTGCAGTGCACTTCTGTAGAATTAATGGGTTTTGTTGGTGATATATTCTCTTGATTTTCATATTGCTTATATTTTTCCACTGCTTCGTGGAAATGTGGATGTTCTTTGTTGGTTATGTGTCTCTTCAGAACTTCTGCTCTGCTTTTGTTCAATTTAATTTGGTTCTGTTTATATTGTTTATGCAGCTTTGTTGCTTTTTGTTCAGGTATGGAAAATAAATTGGTGGGTGTTTCAAGTTCTTCCAGGGTAGTACACTGGTCTAGGTGGACTGTGGGACATGGTAGTAGGTAGGCTGGTCAGGTTAGCAGGAGGGCTGGACTGAGTTAAACAGATCAGGTGCCAGAAGAGTCTATGCTAGGTAGTTTAGCTGGTCTGGGCTAGGAAGATAGTCTAGAGATCTGAGGCAGAGGAATTGGAGCCAACCTGGGCCCAAGGTTGGCAGGGGACACAGAGGTGGGGGGTGAGTAAGAGGAATGGAATAGAGATGCAGTGGGGACAATCTTACCAAAGTCTTGGGTGGACAGGTCTGTCAGGGTGTGAGGTGCCCACTTGAGGAGGGACTTAGCAATCTATGCAAGGGTGTCTTTCCCCTATTTTTAATTGGTTTTTCTTTTTCAATATTTAGTTTATTGAGTTCCTTGTATAATCTAGATACTATGCTTCTGTCAGAAGTTTACCTGGTAGATATTATTTTCCTATTCTGTGAGTTGCCTTTTACTCAAATGATGGCATTTTTGCTGCACAAAAGTTTCTTAGTTTTAATAGATTCCTTTTGTCAATAGTTGGAACCAATGTGTGTGTCTTAGGAGTCCTGTTCAGAAAGTCCTTTACTATGCCTATAAGTTCCAATGTATTCTCTACATTTTCCTCTCTCTGAACTGGGGCATCAGGTCTCATGTTGAGATCTTTAATCATTTGGAGTTATGTAATTATGAGAGATAGGGGTCTAGTTTCATTCATGGAGATATGAAGTTTCACATGCACCATATGTTAAACACCCTGTCTTTTTTCCAACGTATATTTGTGGCTCCTTTGTCAGAAATCTTGTATTTATAAATTTGTGAATTTAATTCTGAGTCCTCAATTCAGTTCCAGTAATTAGTGTCTTTAAACTATTTTAATTGAATTTTTGTGAGTTTGATACAAAACACCTTAAACATCTTTATACTCCCCTGCAACATCTCCACCCTCCCAAAGTCACCCCCACATAGAATTTCATGTACACTGTCTGTTTTTATGACAGTACCATGCTGTTTTTATTACTATAGCTGTGTAGTATAATTTGAGATCCAGGATAGTAATATGTTCAGCAGCTCTTTATTGTTCAGGATTATTTTGGCTATCCTGGCATTTTTGTGTTGCCATATGAAATTTGAGATTAATTTGTTTTTAATTCTGTGAAGAATCATGCTGGTATTTTACTAAGTATTGCATTGAATTTGTACATTACTTTTGGTAGGATGGTCATTTTTACAAAATTAATCCTACTGCTCCATGACCAACAGAGGTTTTTCTATCGTTTGATATAATTTTTAATTAGTTTTTAGTCTCTTGATGGCTTTATTATACACGTCCTTTACTTCTTGGTCTGATTTATTTCAAGTTATTATGTGGGCTTTGAATTGGAGCATTTCCCTGATTTCTTTCTCAATATGTTTATTGTTGGTATATAGGAAGGTTACTTATTTGGGGGTTTTAATTTTATATCCTGCTACCTTGTTGAATATGTTTGTCTGCTCTACAGGATTTCTGGTAGAGTCTTTAGGATATTAATGTATAATTCATATTTTTGATTAATATAAACTGAATAGCTGATGAATTTCTTATGTTTCAAATTATCACACCAAACAAATTTCGAATATTTATGCTTGAATGCCCTACCTTTGTATTTTCTCTTATTTAAATAATACAGACTTAAGGATATTTACACTGAAACTATTCAGTTTTCTATTAAATAAGGTCATGTTTGCACAGTAATCATCAATAATTACATCATTTTATTTATATCAATAGACATGGGGAATAATTTGAATATTAGAATGATTAGTAATATGTTAAACAAAGCTTTACCATGTTTGAAATATTGTGTTTCATGTACCTGCTAAATCAACAGAGAAATTGGAACCAATTAAAGTTTTAGTTGAATTCATTTTATTTCAATTTTCACTTGTAATATAAATTCTTATAATTTCTGCACACATATCCAAAGATATAAGTTTAATACCTCAAAAATGACATTTAAATTTAAATGTTTGGTTTAGTGGTGGTTTACTTTAACAATTCATTGTATACAAAAATATCACAGAAGTATAATTTTAATTAAGTCAGGGTTTCACATTTAATATACTACTCCATGAAACACTGAAAATAAAACATATTTAATGTTAGGTGGCCTATTTTCCTAATTTCTGTAATAGTAACTCATACTCATTCTTGTTTTTGCACATGCATACATAATAAATATAACTACCACCCACATAAAAATAGGTATAATTAGGAAAGGAAAACCGATGGAATATAAATTGTGATTATTTATTACTTACATAATTTTCCAACCCAGTCACTATTTTAAACAAGATCTATTATTTCCTCTTACACTAACAATCATTTGAAGATTTGTGAATAGATAAATTATAATACCCTATTTACCTTTTAAAATGTGAGTACATCATGTGCAAACTGAGATTTTAAAAGGTATATTATTTGAAAATATTTTGAATCACTATTTCTTTTATGACATCTGAGAGTTTATAGTAATAAAATATATTCAATATTGAAGTAATACTAATTTCTTCCAAAACTTTATAGTGTTTCAGTTATTAACAAGATAAACAAGCAACTTTGTGTCAATTATCTTATTTTTGAATTATGTCCCGAATAATTGCTTTTAACTTAGTTAAAATGACATTTTACAAACCCATACTTCCTAATATAGATATACTATTTTGAGCAAGTGGTATAAAACAGAATTTTAAAAAACATATGTTCCACAATTCTAGTCAGTTATATGTTTAGATTCGAATTTTTTAAAGATAGGGTCTCCTTTTAGCCTCAGTTGTCCTGAAACTCATTATGTAGACCAGGCTGGCCTTGATCTCACAGAGGTATGCTTGTTTCTGCCTCCAGAGTGATGGGATTAAAGGTGTGCATCACCATGTCCAGGGAGTTATATGTTTAAATTAATAGTGGATCTCTAATAATAATAAAAAAACTACATAAGAATATTGAAGTATTGTGTTGAAGATCTGCAGATTACTCACATGATTGACATTGAATTATTTATGGATAATTCTCTGAATTGAAACTTTTCATATCTCTGATCTTTATAGTAAATTAACATTATTTATTTGTGTTTTAATATATAGGACGACACTTTAGATTTTGAAGTTAAAAATCATATATATATGACCCTCAGTGGGGAGGTTTCATACACAGTGTTAATTTACTGGTTCAGATGATGCCCTGGAAGAAACATCCATGATCAACAGAACCAGTGAAGAAAACCATATAAATTTGGCAAGATAATGAGAAGAGTTATTAATACTTGCTTAGATGTTTTCATGCATTTTTTATTACCTCATAGCTCACTTTAAAAAAAAAACTATTTTCATTCTACCAAGTAACTCAGTTAAAAATAGCATTTGTGACAGTTTAATCCTACTACAATTTGTGACAAAATGAATATAGCACATTCACCAAAACTCAGCATCTCAGGAATTTTCTAATGGTCCATTTAATGTTCCATGGAGGTGAACATTTGTATTTCGGGAAAGCTGGCAGCCACAATTAGCAAAGCAAACTGTCAACTCTGACAGTAGCTACTTTATTTCAAGTAGGCATTCAAGCATATTTCTTCTATTTGTAAATTGAACATGAAAATTCAACAAAATTATATAGCCATTCTATGGATGAAATTCCTGATTACTATGTAGATGATTAGACAGATGTCATTCCTGAAGTTTTAATGATAATGACACAATTTAATAAAACAGTTTGAGATAGAAGTGTAAAGAAATGAATGTGTAGTTCCATTGTTACTGTCTGTAAAGAATGGATATAAATAATACATTTTTGTTCACTAAATTACTTTTTCCTTTACTCTGCTATTGGAGAAGAGATTTCTTTCATTCTGAAGTTCAAAGAAGCACAGTCATTACTTTATCCATAGCAATGAAAACAAGAATTTGCATTGGTGATCTCCAGTCATTGTTCTCCCTATAGCCTCAGTCAAGTACTAGTTCAGGGTTATTTTTGGTTTTAGAATTTAATATTTTTGAGGTTTCAGTTTGCATTGAAATAGGCTGAATCTTTCATCTTCATCATACTGTTTGTTTTGTATCATTACTCATAGTTTAAAAAAAAAACACCTGAAAAGTCTACACACTGAAAATAAATTAAATAAAATAGGCATCTTGGTGTATTTATTCTGGTTTTTTTATTTTTGTTTTTTTTTTTTCTTGTTGGAAGCAAATAGCATGTGTCCTAAGTGAGCTATTGTCTGTATGTATATATTGGTACTCATTAAGATATTTATCAAAAAAAACACAGCAGTAGGCTTCTCAAGATTACTGTCCCCATATTCCTAAGTTAGGAAATACAATATATAAATGTGGTGAACCTTCATTTTCCAAAAATACAAAAGATAGGTTGGAATGCTCAATATAAAATAAAAACATTCTTTCAAGAAATGCATTGTCATACAGTTCTGGTAGTGCATGCCTTTAATGCCAGCACTCAAGATTCAGAGGCAGGCAAATCTCTGTGATATCAAGGCAGTCTGCTCTCCATAGTAAGTTCCAGGCCAGCAGGGGCAAGAGGGAGACTCTGTTTGAAAATGACAAAACTAAAAGAGAATTGCATTGTCATTTTAACAAATACCTTAATGAAACTTATCAAATGCAGCATCAATGTGCATGAAAACAATATAATGGTTTTAATTTTTAATTCACAAATTTCTCCTGAAGGAGAAATATCATATTTTTCAACAAACATATTTCCCCTCAATATATTATGTAAATCTTTCCACTATGACATTCACCTCTCATTTGCTATAATGTCTGAATAGCAATAAAAGAGTTTTGATACTGAATACAGGCAATGAGGGGTACCTGGGAAACTCAAAAATCCATGGTGAAAACATCTATTGATACAATACTGAGGATAACGTGTTACTGTTTGAAATTTTCACATCTATAACATAAGGCCCACCAATTCCACACTGTATATATTTTACACAAAAAGGGTAAAATATGTCTATGAATGTTTATATGCTTTTAAGGATAGCTACTTCAAACTAAGTGTCGATCAATTTTTTATAATGCTATAGAAAGTATGATATTTTCAAACAATGAGATAAGTTTCATCAATTGACATGACTTGTAGATGCTAACACAAAAAATCATAATGTGAGTCCATCTGGAAAATGAAATGCAGAAGGAGAAGTAAGAGGAGAGAAGAGAGAGGAGGAAATTTGTTTCTAAAGCTTGAGAGAACAATCTAGTTGGTAGTAATGATCTTTATCTTCATAAAAGTTTGATTGATATCACAGTTTGTATTTGTCTATAAAAAATCGAAATTGTATCATTTTTTGGTGCAGTTCTTTGTGAATTTTATCTCAAATTTTCATAGAAGAAAAATAAAAAAAATACTGAAATCTTGTTATATCTAGGGATGTTGAAGCATTTAGAGGGAAATGAAGGAATGTGTAGAATTTTGAAATTAATGTCAAAGGTGATTTGGTGGATAGAATGCTGTATGGGTTGTGTATCTCAGTAAAATTAACCTTGTTGAACTTATATAGTGTACATGAACACGTTATGAAAAGGCCTCAAGTGTTAGTCTGATTACACCTCATCTTTCTTCCTCATTGGTGTGTAGGTTTCACTCAAATGTATTATGAAATATTTGCTTTGTGGCCATGAATTCCTTTAGTGGTTGTCTTCCTGGAAGTTTTCTATTTTTTATTTCTCTGTTGAATTTAAAGACTAACTTTGCTTGATATAAGGTATCCAATACCATATTCTATGCTCACCTAGATTTTAGGGATTTGGCTAAGATAACTGACATGATTCTGATGAGGATCACCTCTTTAAAAAGTTGCCACTTCTGTTTTACAGCTTTTAGCAATCTTTTGTTCTATAATATCAGCATGTAACAATAATGTAAATGTGCTGCCCACTGTTTTTCTAAATTCTGTTTATACTTGAATGCCCATATCTTTCTTTTAATTGAGAAATTGTCTGCTATCATTTCATTGAATCATTATTCTTTTCATTTAATGGTTTTTAGAATAATATTTTAAATATTTTACTTCCTTGAGAATTTCATACAATATATTTTGATCACATTTATTCCCTTTTCCCCATCTAACGCAGATCCTCTCCTAAATCTCTACACACCCAAATTCACTTTCTTTTCATACAGTGAATTTCGATCACATTCAGAATACCACCCTCATCTCCACCCTCACTGTACTACGCCTTCTGCACTTCATGCCCCCTACTCTTATCTTTATTTTGTTGAAGGCTTATTGATCCAAATTTGTGTGCCTCTAATGCTTGTGGAGTCTACACCTTGGAATTGGTAAACCTACCGGCCCTTACGTCCTTAAAGATAATTAGCTCTACCTCTCCAAGTAGATATCAGTTGCCAGTAGGTTTTCATTTAGGGATAGGACTTCTTGCCTGCACCTCTTTACATGCTGAGGTTTGTCTAGCTTCGGCAAGTGCAGGTCTTGTGCATGCTGTCACAATTACTGTTGGATTCATATGTGCAAGTACCCTGATTAGGTAAAAAGCTGAAAAGAGTACTGGAGAAAGAAAAGTGAGAATAAGAAAAGAAATAGCGTATAAAAAGTAGTAATAGTTATGTTTCTTACTTTGCTTTCCACCATTATCATAAACACACTGGCCAAAATCAACTTGGGGATGGAAGATTTTATTTTACCTTACTGGTTATAATCTAGCACCAAATGAAACTCAGACAGGAAATCAAGACAGGAGCTGAAGGATAGACTCCAGAAATACTCTGCACATCTGACTTGTTTCCAGTTTCACATGAAGGTACTTTTCTTACACAACCCAGACCCACCTACCTACACTTGATTCTGACCACAGAGCTGGGCACACCTACATTAATTAGCAATCAAGAAAATGCCATACCAACATGCCCACAGGCCAATGTCATGGAGGAAATTCCTCAAGCTATGTTCTCACTCCCCACGTTTGTCAAGGAAACAGCCAAGTACCCATTTTAAGCTGCCCCTAGTCAACTTACCACACTAACACATCATTGATAAACCATAGTCTTTCTTTGTCCCCAAGATCAGTGTTTAATTTCACAATATAGAGCACAGTCCAACTGAAAAAGACCCAATCTGTTACAAGTTCAGCATTTTAAAAGTACAAGGATTCTTTAAAAATCCCAAGTCTCCTATAAAATCCAAAATAAGTTGCTCACTTCTGATTCCTAAAGAATCGGGGCATACTTACAATAAAAATCAAAGAAAAACAAAAACCAACAGTTTAAATAGCTTGGTAATTGATGTCTGGTACTCACCCATGATCTAAATCCCAGAAGCTTAGGCTTTTCCATTTCTCTGGCTCTGACACAGAGACCACATCAGTTTGTCTTTAGGCTCCCCTCCACACCTGCCATTATCCTTGACAGAAGTCTCATGACTCTGGCATCTCTAGTATCCCAGGGTCTCCCCTACAGCTGAAGCATCACTTTCAACAATACCTTCTACTGAACTCTTCAGTGACTCCAACCCAGTCACATTGTGCCAAGATTCACCAAGACCCCCTCAATACTAGGGTTCCCACTGAAATGAAGTCTGCACCTTTACCAGTGGCCACTCCTTCCCTCTCACATTAGCAAGCTTCCGGGGTTTTCCATGAACATGCCATACATACCAATCCAGCATAATGTGGGAGACTTTTAAACATTGTCTCGTTAGTCTGACTGGACCCAAGTGGATGAATTTATACTGAAGGACATCTGGGTACACTAACTTGACTTGCTAAGCCTTAGCATAAATGACAGAATACATGAAGTTCCATGGAGGTGGGCTATGGGAGTGTGAGGACTGGCAAGCGTTCTTCTGAAATACACAAAAATTCAATAAATATTAAAAAAATAAATTAAAAACATTGCCGAATTTTGTTTCCAATGTATGGTGAAGTCTTGTCTCCTCTGGACCACAGCTTCTGTGTGTTGACCCTCCAGAAATACTCCAGAAATACTCCCCAATATATTGCTTCTCATTTATCCTAGTCTTTTATTTCTCATTTGTGATTTGTCAGCCCCAATTAACTTGCATCCATTTTCTAGTAAAGCAAAACTTTCACTTTACTGTGTTGGTCTCTTGTTAATCAGTTGATTTTTTAGCTTTAGCTTAACATAAACAGATTCTCAATTCAAAATATCACATGACGAGCCCTCATAAGAGTTTTACTTTCCAAACTCTTACAAACTAAGCATTCAATGGCTTTTTGCAAAATCCTCTGCCTTTCTCCCACAAAATATTCCACATCATAAAATCTACATGATCAGGACCATCACAGCAAGGTCCCACTCTCTGGTACCAATTTTGTTTCTATTTTACTTTGTGGCACTGGGATAAACACCATGACGACCAAAAGCAACTTGAGGAGGAAAGGTTATAGTTTAGCATGTGGATTATAGTCCATCACTGAGGGAAGCCAGTGCAGGAACTCGGCCAGGAAAGTGAAGACAGGAACTGAAGCTGAAACAATGGAGAAAGATTGCTTACTGGCTTGCTACTTGGTTCACACTTCACTACTTTCCTCATAAGTACCAGGCCCACCTGCCTAGACATGGTACTGCCTACAATGAGATGAGCATTACTGCATCAATTAGCAATCAAGAAAATGCCCCACATACACACCCACAGGCCAGCCTTATGGGGGCAATTAACATTCTCTCTGCCAAAGTGTGTCAAGTGCACCACCATGGTTAGCCATATATAAGGCAAATAAAATAAGATGTTCATAGAACAAGAAAATAATGCAAAACAAAGGTTTAAAAATCAAGTAATTCTTCCTTCTTGAAGGAATAGAGGATTCAGTTCCCCTGTTTTCTTTCTTCTGAGGTTTCTCATTTTAAAATTGGCTTCTGTTGCTTGTTTGTTCGGGAGCAGGAGCATGAAGTCCTTTGCTTTCAGAAGTGAAAAATGTTCTGGCATAAAGTGTTGCTTTCAGCTGATTCCTCACCCTATCTCTCTGTGGTATTATGATTGACATCAGGCTTAATTCCCCCAAGTGATTTATGTTTTCAGGCCCAGCAATGCAGAGATTTCTGGAAATACCCTCAAACTGTATGTCCAGGTGAATACAAAGAGCAAGATATTGGATGTATCCTCACCTTGAAACATCACAAAGCACTCCTAGGTGTCAGCAGGCTGCCTTTTCATCAACTGCCTATGGTACTCTGAAAGTGCAGAAAACAGATCAAAGCAATCTGAGCTGGCAAGGGTTGGCATGGAGCACTAAAGTATGCTTCATGGCCTGACCATGTTGAACTGTCTTTATTGTAGAAATGTAGAGGTATCCTTCCTCTTCCCAGAGGTCCTACCACCATTTCTAATGAACATACCCTTTGTGTCTCTCTGCAGCAAAGACCACATTTCCAACCAACTGACTTCTAATCATAAATTTGTGTCCATATCATACTTTGGTTCCTGGGCCTGTTGTGATTCTTAGAATGGTCAGTCAATTAGTCTATAGAGAAGAGATACCTTTTTTGTAGGAGTTATAAAAATGTATAGGCTTCTGCTATGCCTTATATGAAAGATTTTACTATAGCACCCTCCTAACACGAGATCCCTCCATGGCACCCTTGACAAAGCTAGAACTATAGAAGAGCCCTTTCAATCATTTGCATGCTGCATGAATCTTTCATGTTCAGCCATATTATTGCACTGTTCTGTATTGTGTATCTTTGAGTTAACATAGCTTAGATTTTCTCTGTTGCACAAAACCCCACTGAAGGCAGTTACCCTTTCCCTTTATCTTGTAATTTCTGTTAGACTCCATTGTTTCTACTGGTAACTTAAAGTTCAGTATTTTGGTATGATATCTTCAGGAACCTTCTGCTGTTTACTGTAATATTTATATGACTTTCCATTTTACCCTCCTCTCCTGGAAGCCACAAATATGAAGATATAGGTAGGTGCTATGTATCTCTAATTCACCAATTTTCCTCCTCCTCAGAATGATAGGCTCT
The DNA here is from genome assembly GCF_000622305.1 of Nannospalax galili. Classification (NCBI taxonomy): domain Eukaryota; kingdom Metazoa; phylum Chordata; class Mammalia; order Rodentia; family Spalacidae; genus Nannospalax; species Nannospalax galili. The sequence continues at coordinate 1,187,252 of NW_008353893.1, read as the reverse complement.
ATATGTGTGTATTTTAAATTCCATTGCCCATATGTGATAGGTGAAGGAAAACGCAAAAAGAAGAAAAGGGCTGGAGAGATGGCTCAGCAGTAAAGAGCACTGGCTGTTTTGAAGGAAACCAAGGTTCAAGTCCAAGCACCCACAATCAACCATCTATAACTCTAGTTCCAGAGCATTATAAAGCCTGCTTCTGACCTCCATGGGCATTTTACAGCATGGGTGCACTTACACATATGCAGGCATAACACTCATATACATAAAATAAAAAAAATAAACAAATTTTAAAAAGAGAAAAGAAAAAAGAATAAGTTTGGTATTGTGATACATACCAACAATCCCATAGTCCAGGAGGCAGAGAAGATCAGAAATTCAAAGTTAGCCTTTCCTGCATAGCAAATTCAAGGCCAGCCTGGTATTCATATATGAGAATCTGTTTCAGAAGTTAAAAAGTCATTTAAAAAGTGAAATGTCAGAAATCAGACATTATCTAAGTAACTAAATAATATCTGATTAGGCATGTAGAATGTCTAATTTAAAATATGTATCTCCAAATTATATTTACATTGGTCAATTAGAAAATTTAGTGAATTGCATCAGTCATGGGACTACTTTTTGCATTTTCAGAATATTTGGAGAATTTTCATTTCCTATGTCTCTAAATGAGATATCTTGAGAATTTGCAAATGCAGACAGCATTTTGATGTTACATATAGGATTCATATTACAATAAAAATTATATTTATTTCACTTAAGTACTGAGAAATATAGTAAGTAGAAATAAATCACTTCAAATTATGCGTCTTCTTACACTTTTGTGCTTGATTACTTTTTAATATGTGACAGTATTCTTCAGTGGCTCTTGCTTTCTCATTAGTGTATTCAGATTGGATGTTTCCATTATAGAGCATGTGTGCAATTTATTTAAAACAAGGTTATAAATTTTAGAAAATTAGTTTTATGTTCATTAAGCTTGAATATAATGATAAAATAAAGTATGGCTTTTGAGTTTTTAATGATATATGAACTAGACAACAAGGAACTAATTTTCAGCTTTATTTTTTGTAGCATCTTATACTACAAAGAACTACCAATGTCTTTGAGATTTTTTTCCTTTTATATGATTGCTTCAAGAAAGGCTGCATCACATGTTTGTGCACATATATAACAGTAAAAATAGTAATGATGCACTGGCTGGAGAGACTGCTCAGCGGTTAAGGACACTGGCTATTCTTGCAGAAGACCCAGGTTCAAATCCCAGCACCCACATGGCAGCTAACAACTGTCTATAACTCCAATTTCAGGGGATCCAATGGCCTCTTCTGCCCTCCACAGGCATTTCATGACATGGGTGTACTTACATACATGCAGGCAATATACGCATACATATATAATAAAAACAGTAATAATGCAATTGTATAATGTATCATATTTTAATTAATAGCATGAACTGTATAAATTCAACAAAATATATAGCAGGTTTTTATGAGACTATGTAACAAAAGTTACAAAATCTTGTTTAAACTAGGTGAATGAGAATGGTTTTGAAAAGTTTTTACTAGAACAAATTTGGAAAATGTGCAATCTATATTTTTATTTTACTATTGCTTATGAAGTATCTGCATGAATTTGACTTTTTTTGGTTTGTTTTGATTTTTGAGTAGCTATAGCTATAGCTGGCCTGGAGCTTCCTATGTAGATTAAGCTTGTCTCAATCTCACAGAGCTCTGCCTTCCTCTGCCTCCTGAGTGCCGGATTAAAGGCACGCACCAATACACCTGGCTTCTGTATGATTTTGAAAGTAGAGAGAAAGTGTAACTTTTTTAAAAAATGTGTTTCTGAATCCCATAAAAGAAATCCCAGTTGTGATATAAGTTTGAATTACTGGTATTAACATGAAAATTAAAGCTGTTTGTATAACAGGTTTCTTATGGAATTTGTAGACAACAGATGAGACTACGATTAGTCCTATATCATTAGTATATCAGTAATGAGCATAGGTTTCTAAAATTGAAAACACTTAATCTGATAGATGGCTGTAAAGAAAGAAATGTAATACTGGGGAAGTTAAGGAAAAAATAATGTGACATAACTGACAATATAAAAGATTGCATATTAGATCTTATATGAATAATTATAAATATATCCCTTTAACTGTTATGCTCTGCTCTTTATCCTGAGATATAGCAATCTTTTTTTAAAGAGATTCTTCCCACATTGACATATTATTGTCAAAAATGAAAGCAGTAAAGAACAGAATATACTACGTAAAATGACATTAAGTACTGTGAAGTAAGTGATCAATGTGTCTTTGGAAATGGTAATGTGGTTTTGTGTATAAGGTAAAGATGGAAGGCCCTTATTCCTAAGGTGTGTGGGGGAAGAAACTCAAGATAAGTGTGTCAGTGTTCCTTTTCCTCCACCACAGCACTTGAGAAAATTGTATATGGCCACTTACTTTTCTGTGCTGAGATTATGACCAGACAATATATCTTGTCTAGGAGAATGGGATTAATGGCATTCTTGAAGCAAAAATTGGGAGAGCAAAAGTCCATATTTATTCATCCACTTCAGGGGCATCCCCTCAATATTCTAGTGTCTTTCCACCAGGCTCAGCAACTATAAATTCTTCCATTTGCCTACAAATAACTCTCAAGGCTGGTGACCAAGTCTTCAGGAGAGGATCCGTCAAGGACTTTGAAAGTCCAAGCTATAGGGCATGGAGACATGGCTCAGTGGTTAAGAATGCTCTCTGTCTTTGCAGAGAACCCAAGTTCAGCTCCTAGAACCCACACAGAGGATAACAATTCTTTTAACTCCAGTAACAGGAAATCCCAAATCCTTCACCTGGCCTCCATGGGCATTGCACACATATGGTATGCTTACTTACATACAGGCAAAATATTCATACAATAAAAAAATCACCAGGTGTGGTGGCACATACCTTTAGTCCCAGGTCTCAGGAGGCAGAGGCAGGCGGATCTCTGTGAGTTCAAGGCCAGCCTGGTGTACATGCTGAGTTCCAGGACAGCTGGAGCTACAGGGAGACCCTGTCTCAAAAAGACCAAAAAAAAAAAAAAAAATCAATCAAAGAAGCTTAATCCAAACTATATGTGAGCTATGTATGAGGAAAGAGAAAAAAATCATAGTAAATGAAGCAAAGATTTAAAATAAAACAAAAAACTGTCTAAAGGATAGAACTTCTGGAAACAAAAGAACACTAAGTCACTAAGAAACCAGAGATGAAAGAATTAGATTAAAGTAATGTAGGTTATTGGTTTAGATTTTATAGGCCATTTAAGTATATAAAGGTTACTTAGTAATAAAATTTATTCTGTAATAGTACAAGAGCCATGTCATGTACAGAAGACAATATTTCATAGCACAATTGCTTATCCTCTAGCTATTGCAATATCTCCACTTGTTCTTCTGCAATGGTCCCTGAGCCTTGGCAAGAGTAGGGATGTGGTTGATAAATATATCTCAGTTAAGACTGAGCACTCAGTCTCTCATTCTCAGCTGAGTAGTTAAGCATTTACCATTGACTGCTGCATACTGCAAAAAGGAGCTTCTCTGATAAAGGTCTGAGCAGCCTAATTATATGAGTACAAACAGATATTTAGAAGGCGCTACAACATGACTATGTAGCAAAAAACAAAGAAACAAACAACAACCACACACACACGCACACACACACACAAAAAAACCCAGCATGCTCTGCCCAAGGGTCTATGACCTCCAAAGCCCTGTATTTCTGACCAGTATTGCAGTAACAGAAATGAAATTCATTCCTATGCAACAGGTCTCAAATCCAACCAGAAAATGATGCTATTGTTTTCACTTCCTCTTCCAAATTTTCCCCTGAGTTATGGAGTGGGAGTATTGTAAGAGTCCGATTCAGGGCTGAGCTTTTGATATTCACTCTTCTCAAGACTCTGAACAGTCATGAATCTCTACATTCACTAATGTCCACTGTAGAAATACGCTTTTCTATTTTAAAAATTTTTTTATTGTACTCATTTTTTTAGAAGAAGCTTTTCATTACAGCTTTAACACTCAATAACCGTTTCCAGAGCAAAGATACATCTCTTTCAAAAGTGGCTATAAAATTTTTTGGTTTGCTGTTGAATTAATACAGTTATACAATATTGAACTCAGTGTAAGCCCTGTAAGACATAAATTTGAATGAGTTTTTAACCTTTCAAAAAGATCTCCATTTCATTTTAAAATACAATGTTTCTTACAGAAAGACTCGTTATTTTTGCTAATAACAATGAGATATTGGCAAATGCATCTCTAATCTGTATGTACCTGATTATTACTAGTCATAATTGGTTGCACTTGGATCCTTGGCACCTGTGTATGTCTATAAAATCATCGGGTAGATTTCAATGGTAATATCACCTCTACAAATTAACATGATGTAAATTTTATGTTTCCTCCTCAAATATAATTCATTTTTTTAATTTGTTGATTTTGGGGTGTGTATATATCACAGAGAGCATCCCGAACCATCTTATTCAACTATACACCCAATTCCCAGATGACACCCACCCATAGTTTCCCTCCCCCCACTAGAGCCCTTATACTCTGTTATCCCTGCTACTGTCTGCTGTGTTTTTGGCACCCCCAACCTTTCCCCGCTATTTGTCTATCAAGTGAATCTAGTCAGCTTATCTAGAGGTTTTTCATTTAGGAAGGTCATCTCTTCCTCATCTAGCAGCAATTGGTTGTCAATATTCCTTTAGATAAGATTGAGGTCTGCTGTTCATTTTCCCCGTTCTATGCTGGGTTACTATCTGAGGGTCCCCTTGGCCACCCTGGCCAACAGCTCAAAAGAAGGTATCTCTCATCTGGCATTGTTGTTATGTAGCCTTTAGCTATACACATGGACTCTTAAAAGATTGTATTGGTCCCTTTAATCTTTGGTTATACTTTCCTTTGGGTGTTTAAGGCCATGCCGTTGGCCCAGAAAAACCAATTTATTTTTACTCTTGAGGTCTTTTGAGGATCTGTGCCTCGGGGATCACATGGACTTGGGAGGAGTCCCTGACTCCTTTCTTTTACCAGTTCTGCCTGTGTGAAGATAAGCCAGAGGGCCTGCTCGATCATGGCTGGCTTTGCATAGAAGTATAGAAGAAATGTTTCCTCTGTGTTGACCCTCCTGTTTATGGAATGGACACTGGTTCAAGTCCATCTCGTGGGGTCTCCTCGGCCTCCTTCATCAAGAAGGCAGGAGCCCCACCACAATTACAGGACATTTTGAGAGACACTCATAGTCCCCTAGAACTAGTCAACCTAGGAGAGCAAGGAACCAAACTGTCCTTTATGTCGCTCTGACCAAATTATTATAGTCCTCAAAGTATGTCTGTTAAAAATCCAAGGTCAGTTCCACCATTCTGGTACTTTTGATTACTGTGTGCCATGTAGATAAATCTTGGGCAAAGACCAATTGTTCTCAGATAAACTTGGCCTAGACATGTATTTCTTGATCTGGTATGTATAATTTGTCAGTAGGTTGTTGTATTAATATGGTTCCCTCTGGTTTTTAAAACTAGCTAAACATTATTTATCTCTTGCATTGTCTAATTGCTCCATCATGGTTTCGCCATTTTTGGTGCCCCCATTTTCCCCCTTTCTCCCTTAATAATACTTCTCCTGTGGTCCTATCTCTCTTCAGCTCCTTCTTTTCCTTTATCCTCTATGTTCTTTATATACCTTTCTCTCCCCCCTCCCTTAAACTAACCTAATTTTTATCCATGTCTCCCTTATTAAGGCCTGTTTCCTACTGTTCTCTTTCAGGTTCTTTCTTTTCCTTTACGTCTCTGGTTCCTTTCCATTATCCTGGTTCCTGTATGTATGTCTGGATACATACTCACTTATCAGGATTTGGTTCTACAATCCACATATGAGGGAGAATATATCTATTTTTTTTTCTGAGTCTGTTTTACTTAACTTCGTATAACAGTTTCTAGTTCCATCCATTTATGTGAAAATTTGAAGATTTCATCTTTCTTTACTGTTGAGTAAATTCCACCATATAATTGAACCACTTTTTGATTATACACTCATCAACTGAGGGACACTTAGGTTGCTTCCATCTCTTAGCTACTATGAAAAGAACAGCAGGAAACATGGATGTACAAGTGTCTCTGCAATAGAATGAGTTCTTTGGGTATATGCCAAGGAGTAGTATAATTGGGTTAAAAGTTAGATTCATTGGTAGTTTTTTAAGAGTTCTCCACACTGTTTTCCATAGGAATTGAACAAGTTTGCAGCCCCACCAGCAGTGGATGAGTGTTCCCCTTTTCCCACATCCTCTCCAACATTTGGTGTCCTTTGTTCTCTTGATCTTAGCCAGTCTGATGGAGTAAGATGAAATTTTAAACTGGTTTTAATTTGCAGTTCCTTAATTACTAGTGATGTTGAACACCTTTTAAGATGCTTCTTAGCTATATTTACTTCTTCTTTTGAGAACTCTCTGTTCAGCACCTTAGTCCATCTTTCAATTGGGTTACTTCCTGTCTTTATTCTCTGTTTTTTGAGTTCATTATATATACTGGATATTAAACCTCTGTCAGATGTGTAGCTGGTGAAGATTTTCTCCCATTTTGTGAGTTTTCTCTTTACTTCCTTGGTGGCCTCCTTTGATGTACAGAAGCTTTTTAGTTTAATGAGGTCCCGTTTGTTAATTCTTGATCTTCTTTCCTGAGCAATTTTTGTCTGGTTTAGAAAATCCTTTCCTATATCTATACTGTCTAGAGTTTTGCCAATGTTTTCTTCTAACAGTTTCAGAGTTTTGGTCTTTACATTGAGGTCTTCAATCCACTTGGAATTGACTTTTGTTCATGGTGAAAGATAGGGGTTTAATTTCATTTTTCTACAAGTTGAGATCCAGTTTTGCCAGCACCATTTGCTGAATATGCTGTCTTTCCTCCAGTTAATGTTTTTGGCCCCTTTGTCAAATATCAGGTAGCTGAAATTGAATGTACTCATACTTGGGTCTTCAATTTTGTTCCATTGATCTATGGGTCTATTTTTGTGCCAGTACCATGTTGTTTTTATGACTGTAGCTCTGTAATACAGCTTAAACTATGGTATAGTAATCCCCCTGCCATTGTTCTTAGTGCTCAGGGTTTCTTTGGCTATCCAAGGTCTGTTGTGCTTACATATGAATCTTACAATGTTCTTTTCCAATTCTGTGAAAAAAGTCATGGGGATTTTGATTGGCATTGCATTGAATCTATATATGACTCTTAGTAGGATGGTCATTTTCACAATATTAATTCTTCCAATCCATGAGCATGGGAGGTCCTTCCATCTTCTGATGTCTTCCTCAATCTCTTTCTTTAAAGATTTAAAATTTTCATTGTAGAGTTTTTTAATGTCTTTTGTCAGGTTTATTCTGAGATATTTTATTTTATTTTTTGTAGCTATTGTGAAGTGTGTCCATGTGCTCTTTCTCTGATTGCTTGTTATTGGTATATAAAAATGCTACAGAGTTTTGTAGGTTAATTTTGTAAACTGCCACTTTACTGAACATGTTCTAGTAGTTTTCTGGTGGAATTTTTGGTGTCTCTTAGATATAATATCACATCATCTGCAAAAAGGGATAATTTGATCTCTTCTTTTCCAATTATTACTCCTTTAATTTCCTGCTCTTGTCTTGTTGCTTTTGCCAGATTTCAAGCACTATGTTAAGAGAAGTGGAGATACTGGACAGCTTTTCCTGGTTCTTGATTTCAATAAGAATGCTTCCAGTTTTTCTCCATTTAGAATTATATTGACTGTGGGTTTGTTAAATATGGCTTTAATTATGTTGAGGTATGTTCCCTCCAGTCCAATTCTCTCTAGAACTTTAAACATAAAAGCATGTTGAATTTTGTCAAAGGCCGCCTTCTCTGCATCTATTGAGATGACAATGTGGTTCTTGTCTTTGAGCCCATTTATATGATTTATGACACTTATTGACTTATGTATATTGAACCATGCCTGCATCTCTGGGATAAAGCCAACTTGATCATGGTAGGTGATCTTTTTGATGTGTGTCTGTATACGGTTTGCAAGTATCTTGTTGAGAATTTTTGCACCTATGTTGATTAGCGATATGGGTCTATAGTTCTCTTTTTTGGTTGTACCTTTACTTGGCTTTGGTATTAGACTGATGCTGCCTTCATAGAAGGAATTTGGAAGTTCTCCCTCCATTTCTATATTTTTGAATAAATTAAGTAGTATTGGATGCAGATCTTCCTTAAATGTGTGATGGAAATCTGCTGTAAATGTATCTGGTCCCGGGCTTTTTATAGTCGGGAGGTTTTGTATTACTGTTTCAATTTCTTTTTGTGTTATGGGTCTATTTAAGCTATTAATCTCTTCTTGGTTTAGTTTTAGTGGTTCCCATGTCTTTAGATATCCATCCATTTCTTTTAGGTTTTCCAATTTAGTAGCATATAGGTTTTTAAAGCATTCCCTTATAATGTTCTGTATCTTTCTGGTGTCTGTTGTGATGTTTCCCCTTTCATCTCTGATTTTCTTTATTTGGAGGTGCTCTTTCTTCTTTCGGTTAACTTTTTTAATGGTCTGTCTATTTTGTTTAGCTTTTCAAAGTACAAGCTCTTTGAGTCATTGATTCTTTGTATTGGTTTCTTTGTTTTAATTTCATTAATTTATGCCCTGATTTTTATTATTTTTTCTTGTCTGCTGGGTTTGGGTTTCATTTGTTTTTGTTTTTCAAGTGTCTTGAGTTGCAATGTTAAGTCATTTATTTGTGTTC
>NW_008353893.1:1170049-1178389 GCF_000622305.1 Nannospalax galili | reverse complement strand
CTTTTCATTTAGTTCCAGGAATACTTTTATTTCTTTCTTAATTTCTCTTTTAACCCATTCATCATTCAGTAGCATGTTATTTAATCTCCATGTGTTCATGTGGTGACTAGAGCTTCTTCCGGTATTGATTTTAAGCTTCATTGCATTGTGGTCTGATAGAATGCATGGAATTATTTCAATCTTTTTGTATTGGTTGAGGTTTGTTTTGTGCCCCAGCATATGGTTGATTTTGGAGAAGTTTCTGTGGGGTGCTAAAGAGAAAATAGGTCCTTTGGTGCTTGGGTGGAGTACTCAATAGATGTCTGTTAGGTCCATTTGATATATGGTATTGTTTAATTCAGATGTCTCTCTCTATTAAATCTCTGCCCTGTTGATCTATCTAATGGAGACAGTGGGGTATTGAAGTCCCCTACTACTAATAAGTTGGGATTAATCTGGGTATTAAAGTCCTGTAATATTGTTTTTATGAAGTTGGGTGCTCCAGAGTTTGGTGAATATATATCATGATTGTAATATCTTCTTGATTTATTGTTCCTTTGATCAGAATGAAGTGGTCCCCTTTATCTCTTCTGATTAATTTTAGTTTAAAGTCTCTTTCATCAAATATTAGAATTGCAACGCTTGCTTTTTTCTTAGTACCATTCACTTGGTATTTTTTTTCCCATCCTTTCACCTTAAGATAGTGCTTGTCATTGAAAGTGACATGAGTTTCTTGCAGACAACAAAAAGATGGGTTTTGTTTCTTAAACCATTCACCTTATCTGTGTCTTTTGACTGGGGAGTTCATCCATTAATATTTAAAGTTATTAATGAAAGATGAGTATTGAATCCTGTTATTTTTATTTCTGTTCACATTCTTGATATAGCTGTACTTTTCCACAGTTATACCTTCATTGAATTTCTTTCTACAACCCCAATTTTTCTATTGAAAGCTGAGAGCAGCATTTGTCTTTGGGTATAAACATAAGTATTTACGAGTTTCATTAGGATTGATATGGGACAGTTGATAGGAGTTTGTTTACAGGAGTATGGACAACTTAATTGAGGATAAGCCACTTAAGAAAATATCTGTACCTCCTCCATTATCAGTTATCTATATCTAAATATTCAGCTAGTTATAAGGCCCCATGAGCCTCTCCCCATCCCTCAAAGTGTGTTGAGAAGCCCAACCTTGTGTATTTTTTATTCAGAAATCATAGCTCTGTGTGGTGAAAAGTAAAACAGCAATGCCTTATCCAGAAGTTGGTATTCTACGTCACTTCTGCACTCTTGTTCCTCTGGCTGTAACATTCTTTCTGTCCAATCAACCAGGTTGCTTCCTGAGTCCTGGAGAAGGTGTTATAGTTGTATGCAGTGGGGGATATTAGACCATGAAAGTTTTAAGCATGGAGAGGGTTAGGGAATTGGGGCACAAAAATAGAGGAAGATCAAAAGAACTAAAGATGTATAGAAGTGACATAAGGAATATAGTACTTGGTAAACTAATACAAAGAAGTATAAATAAAAACAAAGTTTGAATACAGATATTCCTTCTGGCTGCACAAGCTACTCCCAGAATTCCTGTTATTATATTAAATTCCCAATGCTAGCAGTGAGCTACTGCCCCCCCATACACAAATGCACATAAGTTGTCAATTACCACTGTTCTTGGCTGCCCTACAGAAATAGATAGAAAATGCTGAAAATACTGCAGTACTTAGTTCCAGAATCCAGTTGGAATAGAGAAGGAATCTTCTTTATTACTCTTACTTTTATAGTACTGGACATTGCACTGCAGACTGCTAGGAGAGAACTGTCATCTGCAGTATATCAACATCAACCATACAGAAAAGTTGAACCCACTGGTAAAATAGTGGTGAATCTGTTATAGAGGTAAGCAACTATATTCTGATTTGATTTAATACCTGCTCCACATGAGGGAATTTGGTACTGTAAACCTGGTAAAGATCCTCTGTTGGGGAACTTATAGGCCCTAGTGGGGAAGCTATTTCTACTATTTGCTAAATGACATAAAAATAACTGTGTTTATGCCCATAGAATAATGCTTTACTCAGCTTTGATCTGACAAGCTTTTCTGTTGTAGTGGCCAGTGCTGACTAAAAAGACTATAGCTGGTCAGAGGATTGAGAATAAATGACTGTTGAGGGCACAGGCATAAAAACATGTCTTTTTTTTTCTTGATGGTAATATGTATACATTGAAATTCTTTGAATAAATAGATAATAAATAAGTGAAATATGGATAACTAATGTTATGTAGCATATATTAAATGCTATTTTGTCATTATAGAATTTTTATGGTCAAAATAATTTATTTCAAAGATGATAAAACAAAATGATCTATAAGAAAATGAAAAGTCATAGAAAATTTTAATCTGTTAAAATGGAAGATTGCAATCTATTTTTAACACTTGATCCTAACCAAAGTGCTGAGAAACAATAAAACTCACTTTGGGTAATTTATTTGATTTGCAATATTTTTTATTTTTGAAATGTCTACAATCAATCCAAAAACTATGTTTCCATTTTGATAATATGTGGATTCAAATTTCTAGCTGCGATCACTGTATGAAACAATTTCCTTGCATTGTGGAGGAGAAGGCTTAAGTCTTACTGATGTTCTAACTACAAATTGGTAGAGAGAAAATAGTGTTTATAACCTTTCAATCTTGTTCTTTCAGCTACTTCACAGTATCTCAGGACATGAATGTTATCTTATGAGCTGTAATTAATGCCAAAAAGACACACTTAAATTGTACGTTTTCATGTTAGCTGTTTAAACGTAAAAGCTCAAAGAATGTTAAATTTGCTGTTTTTCAGCCCAAAGGTGATTTTGTCAGTTATTTTTATTCACCCACTTACAAATATTACTGTCAGAAATGGAATTTTAAGGGTATGATCTATTACATACAGCATAATTGATGCTCTCACACTGAAATCACATTTAGCATATTTTAATCTTGTTGTTTGCCTTAATGAAATGTCAGTGCACCAAGTGAATTTTCTGTATTTCAATTGTATGCTATATCTAGTTTGGATCCAGATTCATTACATTTCAATGGTACTTACTACGTTATTGTTTTCTTTACCTAACCTTACCTTAAAATTATAATTGTTTTCTCAGTATAGTATTGAAAGAAACACTGTACATTATTGTCATTTTGAGAATTACAATTGTGCAAATTAATTTGAAGAACAATGAATAAACTTTTTAGCATATAGGGGTCACCTCTAGTTTTTAAAATTCAAAGTATTTTTAAGCATAGAAAATATTATCAAAAGAGGATATTCTTTCTAATTGTTAATAAATACATAATAATTCATTAATTTCTTCAATATTCTGTGCATATGAGAAACACCATGAAGTCAATAAGAGTACTATTTAATCTACTGATAGATCAAAATTCTGAAAACAAATTTGAAATGGTGGCACATGCCTGTAATCCCAGCACTCGGAAGGCTGAAGTAAGCAAACTGCTTCAGTTCCAGGCCATCCTGCACTACTTACTGAGGATCATTCCTGCCTGTAACACTGAAGAATTTAGTCTAAATAAATAAGTAAATAAATACATGAATATACAAATTTTAGAATTATGAAATTTCTAGAACTATGAAAACTGGCCAGTAGAAATGAAGCTTTGAAGTCAGTGCCAGTTTACTTTCTCCTTATTTGTTCTACAAGCCATGGACCTGGTATCTTCAGCAATAGGATCTTATATAGGATCTTAGGATATATGTGCATAATTTAAAAAGCATCTGCAGTAGTAGGCTTACCTGTAATATTTCTAATGACCTGTAGTGTTAGTTATCTTTCCCAGATTTCCTCCTTTGCCCCTAATATCAGACCTAAGAACATGTGGCTAGACAGGTTATCAGCCATAGGGGAAAGCGTACTACTTATAATCATGCTAAATCAATATAGTATTAAACTGACTACTAATTACTTATTGTGATAGCTATTGATTGACACATCTCTCAACTCTCACCAGACAAACTTCCTCATGCAGCAGAAAGTGAGTAACCCAGTGTTCTACTTTGTTTCTCCATCACTGTGACAAAACACTCTGACCAATATCAACTTGCGGAGGAAAGTGTTTATTAGGCTTACATCTCCAGGATCACAGTTCATCAGAGAACCCAAGGAAGGAACTCAGGGCAGGAACATGGGGGCAGGAGCTGAAGCACAGGCCATGGAGAATCGCTGCTCACTGGCTTTCTCCCCTGGCCCCTTCTCAGCCTGCTTTCTTATGCAATACAGGCTCACCTGCCCAGGGGTGGCACTACCCACAGTGGGCGGGGCCCTCCCACATCACTCAATAGTCAGAAAGATCCCCCACAGACATGGCCACAGACCAGTCCAATGGAGTTAGTTCCCCAAATGAAGTTCTCTCAACCCAAGTCTGTCAAGTTGACACCAAAGATATCCAGCACAATTGACCCCTTGTCAACTTGACACATAAATACATCACTATTAAACCATAACTTTTCCAATATTTGTCCAAGATAACATAAGACAGTACAACCTTAAAAGCCCCACAAGTCCTTTAAAAAATGCAGAGACTTAAAAGTCCATAGTCTCTTTTAACTGTGGATTTCTGTAAAACTCAAAACAAGTACTGTCTTATTTCAAAGGGAAAAATCTGGCACAACTAAGCAAAACCAAAGTCCAGCAAAGTAGCTCAAGGATGGATATCTGGGATTCACTCTCTGGGCTCCAAAGGGTTCTGGCAGCTCCACTTCCCTGACTCTGCCGTCCTCAGCACACACAGCTCATCTTGCAGAAGCAGTCCTACTCCATTCACACCTACTGCTGTCCTTGGTGGTTATCCCACAGTCCTGGCATCTCCAAAAATCTGAGGTTTCCATTGGAACTGAGGCTGCATCTCAACAATGGTCTCTTCTGGCCTCTTGGGGTGCAATGCCTCAGATTTTCTCCATGATCCCTTCAATCCTGGGGTCTTCACTGCAACTGAGGCTGCACTTTCACCGATGGCTTTTACTGGCCTCCCAGGGTGCCAAGTCTCAGCTGCTCACTGTGACCCCTTCATACTTTCAATATCAGAACCATGCAGAAGATTCTTTCACATCACCAAGTCCAGCTTCCAGTTTGAGTTGGAGGCTTGGGCCCCCTTTCGACCACAGCTTCTGTGTGCTGACCTGAGGAAATACTGCCCAGAAGGTTTTACCGCAGTGATGCTGGTATCTTGTTACTTACATCTGAATTTTCAGCCCCAGGTAACCAGCATCAATTATCTCAATAAAGGAAAGGTTTTACTTCAGGTTCTCTTCTTAATCACAGCTGATTCTTCAACCCCAGCCGAGCAGAACCCACAGATTCTCAATTCAAAATAATCTCTGCTTCCCTTCGAAGCTTTGCTATCCAGGCCTCCATTGCCTACAAGTCTTTCAGCATAACTATTCCAAAGCTCCACAGCAACAAACTCTAAGAACTCAATGGCTTTTCCAGCCCAAAGTGACAAACACTTCCACAATCCTGCAATGTTAGGTCTGTCACAGCAATGCCCAACTCTCTGGTGTCAATTCCTATTCTAGTTTGTTTGTCTATTGCTGTGACAAAATACTCTGACCAATACCAACTTGGGGAAGAAAGGGTTTATTAGGCTTACCTCTTCCAGATCACAGCTCATCAGGGAACCCAAGGTAGGAACTCAGTGCAGGAACCTGGAGGCAGGAGCTGAAGCACAGGCCATGGAGGAATGCTACTTACTGGCTTGCTCCCCTGGCCCCTGCTCAGCCTGCTTTCTTATGCAACACTGGCTCACCTTCCCAGGGGTGGCACCACACATAGTGGGCTGTGCCCTCCCACATCACTCAACAGTCAAGAAGATGCCCCACAGACATGACCACAGGCCAGCCCAAAGGAGGAAAATCCCCAACTGAGGATCCCTCAACCCAGATGTGTCAAGTTAGTGCTAAAGCTATCCAGCACATCCAGAATTCCTCAACTGGCCAACATGCAAATAAGAAACTGCAGAGTACTTAGCACTGAATAGGACACATATCAAATTTTGTGAAATGATTCTAACAGCAAAGGGACCAAAGAATATATAGCTGGTTAGTCGCTCATATGAACTTAAAGCAATTGTGAAAGAATACACAATTCTTATGTAAGCTGAAGCCAGACAATATTCTAGCATATAACTGTGGTAAGAAACCCCAGCTCTAGGTGTGGACGTACTGGCAGCTAATAACTGCTGGGAGGTGGAAGAGTCATTCTTCTTTAAGAGTGTGACTCTGGGTAAGTAAATCAGGCTCCAGTGGTTATATACACACATTAAAAGGTGTTCATGCACACACTTTTGACTATGCCTTTCTATATATTAAATAGAGAACATGAAATTAGGCAAGGTGTGGTAAATGACTGCATATAAGGGGAGGAAGGGTCTGAATATGAAAAAAAGTATTATTTGTTTTTGATGACTATATGTTCGGGTCATTTGTGAAATATTTACCCAAAGAAGCTAGTTCTGTATAAGACCATTCATATTGTCCCCTTTAAAACTGAATTAAAATGATACAGGAACAGGTCATAAATGTGGAACTTGCTACTATTGCTATTGAAGAATAATTAACATTTCCCTAGTTTTATTGCCCTGTTTTCCCTCATGGACCTAAAAAAGAGATATACTAAGTAAGAATTAAATAATTTATTGCATTAGGATTTGTATTTCAGTCTATTAGATAGTCCTACCGAAAATGAAATAAGTTAACTTTTAATTTTAGTTTGAATAGTCAATTAATACAAAGTTATAATAATAAAGAGGAAAACGAACTTACTTTAAGAAATAAAGCTTCAGTAAATAAAAAACAAATTGAAAGAGAAAACTGTTACCCTGTGTTTACATGGGAGGGTACTGGAAGGAGATTATCCCTAATCAGCTTGATGAGCTAATCAGAGGTTTTAATTGGAAATCAAACACTTAAGTAAACATTTCAACAACTGCACAACAAAAAGTAAAATATATAATTAAAATGTGATCAAGAAATCCAAATAAATAAACAAACACAAAACTTTATATACTAACTTCAGTTGTTAATGAAAGTAGAGTTAGTATTGTTTGAATCAAACAACGAAAAGCAACAAATACATGATTTGGCTGAAGAAGGTAGTTAAGAAATTAGTAAAACTCAGAAAAAGAAATTCATAAAAAGCATAAAGGAAATAAGCAGTGAGCCCCTGGCTAGTTTAAACTGCCAAAATTTTCAGCAGAACATGTGGCTAAAGTCTCTTCTTTCAGTGACACAGTTCAGAGTAAAATGAAATTATCACATCATACTAAATTTGCATCTGCCTTTTCTCCACATAGTGATGTTGATATATAAGAATTATTTCAACATCCCAAACAGAATAAACTCCTCTAGCAACTGAGCAGAGTTCTTCCTAGTCATTGATGTTTTTCGTAAAGGACATGACCAGTATAAAAGAAGAAACCATGGAAAATCTATCTTTGTCTTTTTTTTCTTTCTTTTTGAGTATTTTACAGACTTTTTTTGATAGCCTGTATTACAGATTAAAAGAAATTCTACTCAACTATTATAGGCTTTAGAAATAATTCATGAAGGTACTCCCACATTTTAAAAAGGAGCATACAAACACAATTTTGGTACTGAATAGTATGATAAAATTTATAGGACCAGTTAAGTAATTATGTTAAATAAGAAATCAATAGGAGTTTCTTTTTTCTCTCAATTCAGGTCTCTCTGTGGAATAGAAGATTAGATTAGTTATGTCAACAGGATTCAGAGAATTTATGGGCAGAATGAGCAAAGAGAAGGAGTTTAAATTTAGCTGAATAATGTGGTGAAGGAATTAACGGACCTTGAAGAGAAGTATAGATTAGATTATCATTATCATAAAATATCTCTAATATCTTAGAATGAGTGCATATAGAGTAATAGTGAAGAGGTAAGTCAGAGGTGATTCCAACTTCAAGTGAAAGATCACCGTACCTAGCCTTACCTATAGAATTCATGAGGATTAACACAGACATTATTTTATTTGCCTGATTAGGCATAAAAGATTTGCACAGAGAATATACACCAAACTATAAGAAAATAAATGAGTATATGAATCTTAACTTTCTGAAAACTGACCAAAGATTCCATTAATTACTGATAATGATATTGAGGACTACCAAGTAAACAGAAAAAGATAAAGCTCAGTTTGAGATAATAATACTTCTATTTCAACTTCTCACTTCTTTTGTATATACTTTTAATAAAGAATGAAATATACTCTCCTTTAAAATATGGAATAGTATTGTTTCAGTATCAGCTGTGTCACATATATACATGTTTGCACAAAGTGAAATATTTCTTT
>NW_008353893.1:1162346-1169769 GCF_000622305.1 Nannospalax galili | reverse complement strand
AATATATAAAGATTGAGTATGCAGTTGAATATTAATTTCTCCAAGAAATCTTTAGATATATTTAGACATATTTGGCCTCAATGCAAACCACTTATTATTAATTTGTCCAAAGCCAATACTGACAGATTTCCTCTATCCTAGTGTGGCCCTGATAATTATTTCTAAGAATATGAACTTTTGTCAGTATGATGACTTCTTTAAAATATTGTGTTTCTTCATTATACTCCTGAGTTCAACTCAGCATATTTCTATATTCAAAATTTATTCTGACTAGAACTTTTCATTAACTTATGAATATTTTTTCAATAATATTAAGACACGAATCACTTAAGTATGAACATTCTACAATATATGGATATCTGCTGCCTCCTCTTTAGGTCTTTACTCTTTACCTGGGCCTGTGATTTTTCCATATGCTGCAGGATGTTCGTCAACAGTGCAATTTCTTCTGCAATGTCTTTGTTATTACAACCAAACAACCTCCCTTAGCTATGTTTGTTCCAAGTTACTTGAAGCATCCTGAGCTCCATAGACATTTATGATTGAGAACCTCTGTGGCTATGGATTAAGTTACAGAGTTACCTAGGGCTCACTTGAGAACACGTACCAAGCCTTTTCTTCAGATATGGAAACGGAAGCACTTTAGTCTGAACAAATCTTTAGCATAATGCATACTAAAGTGATATTATTGTTTCTAAGCCAACAATGTAGTAGAGATGCCCCCAAATATACATTACAAAATTACCTAATAGAGATTACAGCAACATGGCTATAATATCTGAACATTGCAAAGTTTTTGACTTCCACTTAGGACTGAACATTTTTAATAACAAAATATGTGTCATCCCACATTAATCTACATATAATGCAAGACACATTATGAACAATATACAGTTGTATTAATTGGGAGAAAAGGTGTCTTTGTTCATATTGTCCTGTTTTTCAAAATTTGCAGAAATCTTCCAGATTTAATAACAAAATGTCATTCAGGAATAAGAAATATTGCTAACAAGTGTTGTGGATTGTGTCAGAGAATTTTCCTCAGTTGTGCAACATGGTTTACTGAGAATCTGAAAGTTCTGTCCCTAAATATTTATCTGTGAAGGACAGTGCTGGAATATTAATGGGACTCCATTGAATCTGCTTTTTGCAGGATGACTGTTTTCATAATATGAATCCTACAGTTCCATGAACCTAGTAGGTCTTCCAGTTGCCTCTCCACTGGCTAGCTTTCATAGTGCTGGAAGGTACTGTACATACAAACTTATTCCTCTTACATCACACCTCTGCCAGGACAGGAAGTAAGGTAGGTGAGGAGTGAAACCTTCAGTGTATGCGCGATAAAGGTCCATTTCTTTTGGTGGTCTGATGGCAAAATTGTCATGGAATCCCAAGTCTTTAGATTCTAAAACATTTCCTTCGCTCGTGGTATGGAGTTTTTTGACATTTTAGTAGATTGCACACTGATTTGAATAGTTTATGAAGCAATAAAGTGTAAGCAGAAGAGGATAATGAATAAAGACATTGAATTTTAAGAAAGTGAATCAAAGTTCTTAGAACCCAAGTTCAAAGTTTGATATTTTCTAGCCATGAAGCCATCAGTGAATAACAACGTTTAGCTTTCCTAACTCAAATAGCACTCTTATTTACTGAGTACTTTCTATGCCTCTGATTCATGCTAAATAAATTCATATATATTCATGCTTATAAAAATACGATAATCTTAAGTACCAGGAGCTTGAGGCAGGAGGAGCCCATATTCAAGGTCAGTCTGGGCAACTTAATGAAACTCTATCTCAAAATAAAAGGTAAAAAGAGGGTTAGGAGGCACCTTTGTAGTAGAAGGTTTGCTTAGTCTGTGCAGGTCCTCAGCTTCAGTTTCCAGCACTGCAAATAACTAAGCAAACATACTGACCAAAAACTTTCAGAGAAGCAAAGAAATTCTTTCATATTAGGAATGTATTTGGAATTGAGAGCAGCAGGAAGTCAATGAACAATGTGAGTGTTTATGGATAAGATAAAAGCAGACATCTGTATTTTTAATAAATATGCCTCTGGCCATATGTACTGCACAAAGCTTTTTTTTTTTCACTTAATTCCTCTGTAAGACTATTTTTATTTTGTTTTGTTTTATTCTGTTCTTATGAGACAAGGTCTTCCCATGTAGCTAAATCTAGCCTCAGACTCACTATGTACCTCAGACTACTCTTGAAGTAATTAATCACCAGGATGTTTTTTTTAATTAACACACACATATTTATTTATGTGTATGTATATATATATATATATCAAATCACCATGAATTGATTTTCAAAAATATACTGACTATAATCAGTTTCTTCAGTCAAAATTAGCCTCAATTGATTGAAAATGCACATTTTGAAAGAAAGAACAGGGGACTGTAGAGGTGGCTCAGCGACTAACAGCAGTGGCTGCTTTTACAGAAGACCAGAATCCACATAGTATCTAACAACTGTCTGTACCTCAAGAATCTGATTCCCTCTTCTGTCCTCTGTGGGCACTGCATGACATGGGTGTACTTATATACATGCAGGCTTAATGCTGATACATAAAATAAAAATAGGCCGGGTGTGGTGGCTCACTACTTTAATCCCAGCACTTGGGAAGCAGAGGCAGGTGGATCTTTGTGAGTTCAAGGACAGCCTGGTCTATATAGTGAGTTCCAGGATAGCTGGGGCTACAAGGAGACCCTGTCTCAAAAAAGACAAAAATATAAATAAATAAATAAATAAATTAATAAATAGATAAATAAATAAATAAATAATAAATAAATAAACTTTTAAAAATAAAAGAAAATAACAGCAGAAAGAACAGATCATTTTGTGAGAAGGCTATGTTAGAATCATCTGACATTGTTACCAGGGCCAAGAAACTGTGGCTAAACTGATCACAATCCACAGGGGAAAATTTAATTTATTAATATTATCATCCTGCTAAACACCAGAGTATTAAACTGACTCCTAATGTCCTATTGTTATATTCCTATTTAGTGTATCTCTCAATTCTCACTACAGGACTTTCTGCAGCATATGGTGATTAACACAGAGACTCACAACTGTTTAAGCATACAGAAAATAAGACTGTGTCAAACTCAGCCCTATATCACACCTATATCACTCTCTACTCTGAAGATGCAGGAATCACTGCAAAACAGAAGGCAAAAAAATTGTAGGAGCCAGCAATGGTAAATGAATACAAGGAATCATGTTGTCTGGATATAAGAGGGTAGTTACCCACATGAAACCACAGTGCCTCTGGTACCATTCACAAGACCTCTGCAAGCCCAAATCAGACAAAAGTAAAGCACAGAGAGGGGAATTTGAAAGCAGGCCCCATCCCTGGGTGAGGAACTGTTGTCAATTTATAGATAGCTACTGGGAGAGGGAAAGTCACTTTTCTTTGTGGCTGCCATAACAGGTTGGTTTACCAGACTCCAGGAAATGGACCCACATCTAAGAACATTTGAAGAAGACAGATTAGGCTTGATAGACTTTAAAAAACTAATAGAAAACATGAAGTGAGTGTTAAGAAGATGGAGGTGTACCTGAGAGGAGATGAAGGATGAAAGTCTGAATATGATCAAATTAATTCTATGAGATTCTTAAATAATCAATTAAAAAATCGTTTTAAAATATATGAAACAATTTTTTCCATTTTTCTATGAGTGGGTCCTAATCATGTCTCCCTTAACTTAAACCCAGAGGCTGTCAGCGCTTTATCAAGAAACTAAACACTCTTAGCAGTTGTCAAATGCAAGTGATACACAGGGTAGTACAGACACAGCCTGGGAGACATGGAGGATGAGATTTCTTTGCCAATTTTGGTGAAAAATTTGGAAAACATACCAGATAGAGGATTCATCCACCTTCATCTAGTTTAGTGAGTGAAATTATAGGTGTTTTCTGAGAAGACCTGCATGAGGGATAGAATAAATTCTTTTAAAATAGCTGCATAAATGGATATAAAGAATTCAAACAAAAGAAATAGAGAGCAAATTAATGGGGACAGCAGCTTAAATACAAGTTGTTCGTTTATGATACTGATTAATCTGAAGCCTGAATAGAAAAGCATTTGGAACAAATGTCTTGTAGCCTTACTTTTGCCTGCTGTGTAGCCACAGAGAATGAAAAGGGATTATAATCACAATTTTTAGAAGTAGAGATCTTCATTAGTCCAGTGTCCAGTCTATAAAGAGGAGGGTCAACACAGAGGAATCGTTTCCTCCATGCTCCCAAGTGAAGCCAACCATGGTCGAGCAGGACCTTTGACTTATCTTCACAGAGGCAGAACTGGTGAAAAAAAGGAGCCAGGGGCTCCTCCCAAGCCCATGTGACCCCTGAGGAACAGATCTTCAAACGACCTTAAGAGTGAAAATAAATCTGTTTATCTGGACCAACTGTATGTCCTTAAACACTCAAAAGGAAAGTATAACCAAAGATTAAAGGGGCCAATATAATTTCATAAGAGTGCATATGCATAGCTAAAGGATACATAAAAAGCAAAAATGTAAGATAAGTGATACCTCCTTTTGAGTTTTTGGCCAGGGTGGCCAAAAGGATTCCCATATAGTAAGCCAGCATAGAACTGGGAAAATGAACAGCAGACCCCAATCTTATCCAAAGGAATATTGACAACTGATTACCCCTAGATGAGAAACAGCTGACCCTCCTAAAACAAAGACCTCTAGATAGGCTGACTAGATTTACCAGAAGGGCAAGTACTGGGGAATGGCTAGGGGTGCTGACAACACAGCAGACGGTAGCAGGGATATCAGAGTATCAGGGCTCTAGTGGGGGAGGGAGGCTATGGGAGGGTGCTATCTGAAAAGTGGGTATAAAAATAAATTAATAAATTAATTAATTAATTAATTAAAATAAAATAAAAAGTAGAGATCTTTACAAGTATATGCCTGTAATCCCAGCACTCAGAAGGAAGAGTTTGGAAGATCATTCATCCTCTGCTGCGCAGCAAGTTAGAGGCATGTGTTGGATAGAGTTAGTTATCGATTTGACACATGTAGGTAGAAGGAACCTCAACTGATGAATTGCCTCCATTGGGCTGACCTGTGACCATGTCTGTGGGGCATTTTCTTGATTGTTGAGTGATGTGGGAGGGCCCGCCCCACTGTAGGTAGTGCCCCCTCTGGGCAGGTGGGCCTATGTTGTATAACAAAGAGGCCGAGCATGGGCCAGGGGAACAAGCCAGTAAGAAGAGTTCCTCTATGGCCTTTGTTTCAGCTCCTGCCTCCAGGTTCATGCCCTGGGTTCCTACCTTGGGCTAACTCAGTGATGAACTGAGTAATCAGAGAGATGTAAGTCAAATAAACCCTTTCCTCCCCAAGTTGGTATTGGTCAGAGTATTTTGTCACAGCAATGGAGAAATAAACTAGAAGGCACATTGGGCTATGTGAGAACCTGTCTCAAAAATCTTATATAATGTAAAAAATATACACATAATAAGAAAAGCAGAAATTGCTGTGTTTGTATTATAAAACTAGAAAAAGAAGCAGAAAGCAACAAATTATTGATCAGATTTCTGCTGTTACCTCCTGGCCTGAAGTGGCACAAGCTATGGGAAGAATATAATATTTAAAAGTATAATTTTCATTGTACTTTTGTACATTTCATATGACAGTTCTTAGTGAAATTTAGACCCTTTCGCCCGTTCATGTCCCCACACCTCCCCACCTAAGAGACTCATGCATTCCACCATACATATTAGGTCCCATCCAGTCAAGCATTTGTACCGAGATCTTCTTCAGCATAAGTTCATTCACTGGAGTCTATTCACCCCATCTAGAGATCTTAAGGAGGGTCTACTCTCCCTCACCCAGCAGTAATCAGTTTCCAACAGTTCCGAGGCTAGGGCCAGCCTGCTTCACATTTCCATTGCTGCACTCTGGACTCTTGTCTGACTCAACTGTGATGAGTTTTGTGCTGGATGCCACCATTGCCACAAGTTCATATGAGCAAGCTTCCAGTGACCTTAAAGCCTCTTTTTCTTTCCCTATGTTCATGGACCATCCCTGACTCTTACATACAATCTTTCTGCTTCCTCTTCCATAATGGTTCCTGAGTCGTACTGGGAGACTTTGGTTATAGGAGTCTTATTCCGGGACACACACTCTGCATTTCCTTTTTCTTTAAAATATATATATAAGCGTAATAATTCATCTGTAAACCTAGAAATGTACAGCCAATTTTGAAAGAGATGTACCCTAGCTCAGAAAAATGTTATTGAATAGGTTAATGCTGTTGTAATGAAATGCTTCTTTTAATTAAAATTAAAAAAAAAATTTTGATCAGTTGTCTACTAGCCTGCTCTCTTACCCTCAGGCCACTCTTGGGGTAAGTCTATCGCGGAGCCCTCCACACCTTGACTCCCCAGGCCTCATTCACTTTCCATCTCCCCCGCTGTTCTCTACTCATAGTTTGGCCCCAGCGCCATTCCTAGTCTTGGGTCCCCAGACACCTGGAGAACCAATACTGCTTCCTGATCTTTTTCACCCAGACCAACTTAGTGCCTTCCTTAGGCCCCAAGGGCACTGCTTCTGGACCTGGCCCCGCCCCACCTCCCTCTATTTCCCTGGCCATGCAACACCCGCCAGCCTCTTTCTGGGGCTGACAGCCTCTTTCTGGGGCTCCGAGGCTTACTTTTCCTCTCCCTGATCCTTTGCATCCACTACAACCCAGCTACACAATCCACTCCCTTAGAAATCTTGGGGCTTCTTCCCACCCCATCTGCCTTTGCATCCCTGCATGGCATGGCCATGGCCAGGATCTCAGGTTAGTCCAACACCCAAGTTCCTGAGGCCAAAATCATTCTTAGAAGATTCCAGACCTAAGGAAAAAGTCTGAAAACTTCTGACCCACCGTGAAAGTGGGCCACCGTGGAACTCCTGAAGACAAAATCAGTCCAGCCACATCAATATAAAATCAAAAGAGAGAACCAGAAGCTTAGACGAACCAGCTCTTCATACCCAAAAAGTAAACCACAAAGACACACATAAAGTTCAAAAAAAGAAGCAGAACTAAACTTGAAAGCCAGAGTATCACACAAGAGTCAGAATCTACAAAAGAAATTCACATGTCAAAATCACAAAGAAAAAATAATAACATGAAAAACCAAAATAACATATCCCTACCGAATATCAGTAATCTTCTAGAGGAGTACAGTGAGAACCCCCTAGAGACAATGCAGGACATGGAACTCAAAAGAACAATGATGAATATGATAAAGAATTCAGTGAATTTAAAGAACACACAAACAAGGTAATCATAGAGCTGAAGGAAGATAGGGATAAACTTCTGAATGAATTCAGAAAAGAGCTAGATATATTGAAGAATACTCAGGCTGAAATGAAGAAGGAAGTGAAACACTCAGTAAGCCAATTAGAAATGAC
>NW_008353893.1:1160966-1161627 GCF_000622305.1 Nannospalax galili | reverse complement strand
CAGAACAGGAACTCTCCACGGCACATCGTAGTAAAAACACTACATGCACAAAACAAAGAGAAAATTCTGAAAGCTGCAAAAGAGAAACAAGTCACATATAAAGGAAAACCCATTAGGATCACAGCTGACTTTTCAATGCAAACTATGAAAGCCAGAAGAGCCTGGACCAAAGTATTCCCAGTGTTAAATGACCACAGATGCCAACCCAGATTACTATATCCAGCCAAAATGTCTATTGTAGTTGAAGGGGAAAGAAAAATCTTCCATGACATAAATAGGCTGAAGGAATTCTTGTCCACAAAACCAGCCCTTCAGAGAGTTCTGGGAGCAATACAAAGAGCTGAAGAAAGGAATGACTATAGCCAAGGGGTTGCAGAAAGAATTCCAAGGAGGGTATAACAGTGTAAAAGTACAGCTATAGCAAGAATGTAAACACGAAAAAAAGATAGGATTCAATACTCATCTTTCATCAGTAACTTTAAACATTAACGGACTGAACTCCCCAGTCAAAAGACACAGACTATATGAATGGATTAAGAAACAAAACCCATCTTTCTGTTGTCTGCAAGAAACTCATCTCACTTTCAAGGACAGACACTATCTCAAAGTGAAAGGATGGAACAAAATATACCAAGCAAATGGCACTAAGAAAAAAGCAGGC
>NW_008353893.1:1157433-1157673 GCF_000622305.1 Nannospalax galili | reverse complement strand
ACAATGGTCGAGCAGGACCTTTGACTTATCTTCACGTAGGTGGAACTGGTAAAAGAAAGGAGCCAGGGGCTCCTCCCAAGCCCACGGGACCCCTGAGGAACAGATCCTCAAACAGCCTCAAGAGTAAAAACAAATCAGTTTATCTGGTCCAATTTTACGTCCTTAAACACCCAACGGGGAAGTATAACCAAAGATTAAAGGGGCCAATATAATTTCATAAGAGCATACATATATATAGCT
>NW_008353893.1:1156537-1157262 GCF_000622305.1 Nannospalax galili | reverse complement strand
GAGTGGATAATGAAAATGGGATTCATTTATATAATGGAGTTTTACTCAGCAGTAAAGAAAGATAAATCATGAAATTTGCAGGTAAATGGATGGAGCTAGAGACTGTTATACTAAGTGAAGTAAGATAGACTCAGGAAAAAAATCGACATATGCTCTCCCTCATATGTGGATCCTAGAACCAAACCCTGTTAAGTGAGTATGTAAACAGACATAACTCCAGGAACCAGGACAAGGGTAAGGAAACGGTGAGGTAAGGAATAGAAATAACCTGAAGGAGAAGAACAGTAGATAACAGGACTTAATAAGGGAGATATGGATAAAAATTGGGTTAATCTAAGGGAGAGGGGAGGGAAGGGTATATGAGGAACCTAGGGGATAAGGAGAAAGAAGAAGCTCAACAGAGGTAGGATCATAGGAGCAAGGGTATTAGTAAGGAAGAAAAGGTAAGGAAACAGTGAGGTAAAGGAAAAGAAATAACCTGAAGGAGAAGAATAGTAGGTAACAGGCCTTAATAAGGGAGATATGGATACAAATTGGGTTAGTTTAAGGGAGAGGGGAGGGAAGGGTATATGAGAAACCTAGGGGATAAGGAGAAAGAAGAAGCTCAACGGAGGTAGGATCATAGGAGCAAGGGTATTAGTAAGGAAACAGTGAGGTAAAGGAAAAGAAATAACCTGAAGGAGAAGAATAGTAGGTAACAGGCCTTAATAAGGGAGATATGGATA
>NW_008353893.1:1153675-1155674 GCF_000622305.1 Nannospalax galili | reverse complement strand
ATGTCAATAGGCTTGGAATGAATTTTTCTGTATGAAACTGTGTGTTTTGACAATGAAGAGGAGATCTTTTTTAAACATTGGAACCTAATTTAATTTTATCTCTTAGAGAGTTTATAATGAGTATAAGATTTTATAAGTGTAATAATTCATCTGTAAACCTAAAAATGTACAGCCAATTTTGAAAGAGATGTACCCTAGCTCAGAAAAATATTATTTAATAGGTTAATGCTGTTGTAATGAAATGCTTCTTCTAATTAAAAAGAAAATTCATCAGTTGTGGCCTTTTATGTGCATCACACTCTGTTGTATACGGAAGCTTCACTGGTGAGAGTTGAAGGATGAACTAGAATTCTCTCCATCTCCTTTTCCACTATGTTCCATGAGCCTTAAGTGTAGAGGTTCCACCGTAGATATATTACCTAGGGCTGGGGATGTCTCAGATATATATTCTCTGTGTGTGACCATTTGTGGAACTCTGTAGTATCTGCCATCTGTTGCAAAGAGATGCTTCTTTGATGAGTGATATACAGCAGGGCTAGAGAACTGGTGCAGTTGCTAAAATCTCAGGCTTGAAACCAGGATGTATAAAATCTTATCACTAAGTCAATTCAAAATTTTGATAATTTTGGTGAATATCTAGTTCTAATGATTGAATTGAATCTGATCTTTATGGCGTTATCAATGAAAATTCAGCAACATAAAATTAACTAGAAACATATAGGACCGTAAATCCATTCTGTATAAGACAAGATCTTCTTTACATCTAGAAAGAAGTGAACAAAATTTTACTCATTAAGGTAAAGGGATGTTAAGAAGCCAATATAATACATTTATCTGAATTATCAGTGTAGCTTCTTCAATGTTCTTATTTAATTTTGTTATAATTTATCTTAAATGGTCTGACATTTTTCCACTTGATAGGTTGCTTCATCAAGCTACATATCTATCTAAAATTACCAGTAAATTTATTATATAATGAAAAATTAGGATCTCAACAAATGTGAGGTTTTAGTCAACAAGTCAGCATCGTATTTATATGTTGTGAACACCCTCCTAAACTAACAACTGCCTAGGCATTGTGCACTTATAATGAGAGGCAGAAGGGTAGTTTGAAGTACTCTATATTTTATTTTAAACGTTTTAGTTCAAAACACAGCCATTTCTTGGATGAAATTATTAAAGGGATTCCTAAGTAGTTTCTGCCCTCTGATTCTATTCAGTTACTAGTAATCTCTTCCTAAAGCAAAACTAAGTCATTTTACTCTCCTAGGGAATGTCCTCTCATGCCTTCCTTTTATTTGTAAAGCCCAAAATGATTTCAGTTACTCTGACTTCCTGACTTCCATGAAGATACACCATGTTTTCTCTCTCTTTTTCTTTCTCTCAGGGGGGGGGGCATTATATAGCTTGAGTTCATTTAGAGGCTCACAGATAATCAAATCTGGTCAGTTCTTTCCTGTCTGGAATGATTTATTCATTCACACTTCCTTGATTGAATTTTATCTGTTTAATTCTTTGACTCAAATGTCTTTTTCCTGACTCTCTGTTCTAAATGACTCCTACTTGCATGTCACAGTCATTTACATAAACTCTTATACTATCATAGGATGTTTTCTAAATCATTACTTCTTTTCTGTAGCCTCACATTATAAATAAGAATGTGTTTAGATTAGAATATTAACCAATTCAGAAGAAAGATCTTGGATGTTGGGAAAAAGGAACACTTATCTACAGGTTGTAGGACTGTAAAATGCTGTGGACATTACTGAAGTCAGTTTGGAAGATTCTCCAAAAATAGCAGAGCTATGTTTATTGCTGCTTTATTCACAATTGTAAGGAAATGGCATCACCCTAGATGTCCATGAATAGGTGAATGCAAATGAAAATGCATATTTTCAACAATAAATAAAAATAAATTATAAATTTTTAGAAGTGGAAAATATTAAACTAGAGAAAGCCAGGCTCAGAAAGAGAAATAATGTCTCATATGTGGATACTA
>NW_008353893.1:1141367-1153619 GCF_000622305.1 Nannospalax galili | reverse complement strand
ATATATATATTCCTGTTGGTGTATGTATACAGGTCATTAAACAAGAAAGAGGTCCAGGAGAGCAGCAAACTAAATCTTTAAGGTAAGAGGTGAGAAGGGTAATAAAACACACGTGATATGAAAATGGAAAAGGAAATACTAGGAAATGCTGAGAGTTTAGTATGAGGTGAATTGGCCCAAAGAGAAGGAGAAGAGGAAGAAAGTTGAAAGGAACAAACAAAATTAAATTTACATGAATCTGTTATTTGTACACTAATCAAAATAAATTTATATTTATAAATCAAGGGCTGGGAAATGACTCGTCTTGTGAAGTATTTGCTGCACAAGATTAAGGACCTGAGTTTGAATCTCCTTAATGCAAATAATAACTAGTGGCTCATAACACATATGACTCCTCATGCACATCATACAAATTCACACACATCAAACATACATACATGCACACATAAAACAATTGAATATTAATTAAACAGATTGATTTACAAAGATTACAATTAACTTCCCTTCTCTGAAAAAAAAGTAATTCCATCCTATTTAGAAATATGTTTCTTTTCAATACAGTATCTTCAAATTTAGATTTTATCATTATTATTTAACAAATTTCAAGAAATGAGATAAAGGAAAAAATTTTCTACTTACCTTTCTCCCATGAAACTAATAGTCATAATTTTCAGCTTACTAAAATGTCTCCTATGATAAATACTAAACCAACCAGTTACAACATCCTGCTCTAATTAGTGTATTATCTTTTCTTTATCTTACTTAATAATAAGTACACATTGTGAATTTAATAATAGTGTTGTCAAACTGTCTTGCAATTATTGTTTGTCTTAGGCATCTCCTAATGTTCAGAAATATAGGCAATGAAGTATTCCAGCACAGAAACAAAGTTTCATTAATATTTTAAAAATGGTATTCATGAGAGAGCATGGTAGGTTTTCTATGTAGAAGCAAGTAATGATTGTTTTCTTTGATCTAGAAATTCTGCTAGATATAGTATTTGAATTTCTTTGTTATTCTGAGTAGGTACTGTTCATATATAAATCATGCACATGAAACCATAAAAGTATAAGGCTATATTTTTTGAAGGTGTGTCTTGCAGTTGTCTTTGAGAAAGAGTGTCAAGACAAATAATGGTGAAGTTTTGACGTAGTGTTTGGATACTTGGTCATTATAATCTAGTGTGCTCACTATGATTCAGCTAAGACTTTTAGCAATGAATATACACTACACTTTGTTAAAAATGCTTGAATCAAAAAATTATTATGAGTATATTTTGATCTTGAATTCACTGCAAAATTATAGGAATTTGTTTGGCAATGACATAATCCATGTATGTACAATAAAGTTTTAATAGAAAATACATACCTATCATGTATTAATTTTAGTTATTTTATAAACAGAATGACATCCAAATTCTGGAGTGTCCCCTTGAAATTTCATTCAGAAATATTGTGACCTGGTATTTCATATATGCTGTTTATGTTACTTATTACTTATCTTTTCCACACTTTGTGTTTCTAAATGACATGCCACATGTGTGTTATTGTACCATTTAAAAATTACTTAAAATGAGATACTACTTTTTAAAAGAGCTCTTAGGTTTTGTTTTTAAGAGAAATGTTCTGTAGATTGGTTATACTCATTAAGAAGATTTTCTTACCCCATAATTTTCACACTAACCTACACTTGCTATTTAAATAAATCATTGAAAGGCAAAACTAGTGAATACAGTGATCGATCATCAACGTATCTTATCATTGTGGTTATTGCTTAGTCCCAATGATCTTAGTGTTAAGTCATATGTACTGGGTAGAAATCAATATTAATTGATTAAAACTGTCAGCAGTTGATGTAGTAGAGTGACTTTTACATTCAGAGTTGATTTCCTGAATGGTTCTATATTTCTAGAGAATCTATTGGTTTTATTATTTTACCAAGGTTTGCAATAGCAATAATATAACCTATAAGATAATTTAAAATTCATTCCTGCTCTGTGTCAATGAAGAATCTTATATTCAGCAAAGTAAAATATTTTAAAAGAGAAACAACGATGACTCGGGTTCAATTCCCAGCACCCACATGGGGGCAACAAACCATCATTAACTCCAGTTCCAGGGAAATCTGAAGCCCTCTTCTTACCTCCATGGCATTGCATGACACGGGTGCACTTACATACATGCAGGCTATCCACTCATACACATAAAACTAAAAATAATAAATAAAATATTTTTTAAAAAAGAGAAACAACCACTTTCTACTAAGAAAATTAATTGAATATCAAGAGTTGTCATAAGACTTCTTCAAATCTTATCATTCCATATATTCTATATTTGATATCAAATAATACAATTCTGCCAAATAGAAACAAACAAAAATAAATGGAAGAGATTTCCCATGCAGAAATAAAACCAAATGAACTTAAGAAACTAATAATACATACAATATTAAGATTACAAGACTAAGTAAGTGCCTCTTTACTGACATAGAAAATTGCATTGAGTAGTTTTCTTTTGGGGGGGGGTATCAGTTATTTATTTACAAACATCTTGCTAATGTAACTGCTTTTAAAACAGCAATCTGTCCAGTGGCACTACATGGAAAAAAAAAACCTATAGTCAGTTAAACTATTAAAGTACTTACACCCTTAAACATGTAGGAAATAACAATACACTTACTCAAAGAAACTCGAACATTCTGTATTGCTGGCTATAAGAAATACTACAGTGAAAGATAATGTCAGAGTTTGGAAAATAGTATACAACAATAAACTTCCAATTTTACTTTTAATTACATGACCACAATACAAAGGTGATCACACTGTCTGCACTGCAGAGATCAGTAGAAGTGATGGCAACTTTGGAACTGTTGCATGAGGAATATAAACAATATTCACCAGTTTCCCATGGTGCTATCCTTTGAAATAAAACTCAATACAATATCATACTAAGTCGGGATTTGCTAAGTGGCTGAAACAAATTTTTGTCTCTGAAATAGCCATAAAGTTTATACCAATACATGCTTTTGCAACATATACATATTGTTTTTAATCTTTCTTTCCTTATCTCAATTTGCAAAGATATTTCCAAATGATTTTAATCATTGTACTCTAATATTAATAAAGGTGTATCTTTTAAAATCCACATGCTAGTTCTTGAAAATATTTGAAAAGAAAATACACTACAAAAGGAGCAGTTAAATACGTCAAACAATGCACATGAATAAAAGCCTACAACCTAATCAGAGGTTTTCTAATATCATTTAGTCTTTGCACAGATTGAGATACACAAATATATACTTTCAAAAACGCATTCAAGATACTATACAAATAGGCAGTATTTTGCACTCACCCAGTGGAAATAGTTTATTTACTGTTTGGGGGATTACAACACTACTGATCACTATGAATAACTTAAGTTATTGGTCTTTAAATGAGAGAGTCAAACAAAGATAAATTACACCAAAATCAATACATTTTTCACATGGATTAACTTGAAAAATATAAGAGGTAAACTTAGTCTTTCAGGAAGAAAATAAAACTGTGTCGGTTAGTGTAATATCCTCTTTCCAACTTCCCAAGTGCTAATTAAAAGTACCATGAAGTCAGTTCTTATTAGAGTATGAGGATCCATAAGATTGTTAAAGTTTCATATCAGGTGAGTTGTAGCTCTACTTAATGTATGACTTTTCCTTTCAAAGATAGAAGGTAGGCTGACAAGGGAGGGAGATGAACTGCCTGCTAAGGATGATGTGCTGGACAGAAGACTCACTGCGTGCTTTTCACCGCTGGGAGGGCTCCTGGCCCCCCAAGGATCTGTGGGATGACATAAGCGCCAATCGCAGAGCCCTTTTTGGAGTTTTGGAAAAATAAAATGCCCTTGTAACAGTTTTGGACGTCTTCTTTATTGCCCTGGATGCTCTACTCAACGTGCTGTCCATATCTGTCCTATTGACTTCAAAGGACTCTGGATCAGCAGTATAAATAAGATTCTCAGCATCTGCTTTATAAATGGTGTTGGCCACATGTCGACACAGCATCTTCAGCAAGTTTTCTTTGGGAAGCTCGACTGACGTCATCTGGAAGCTGAGCAGAATGTTGGCCTGCTCGGTGAGTGGCCTCACAAGCAAGGCAAAAGCATTCCAGCAATCTTCTGTCTCTCTTATGTCCAGTATTTTCTTAAACTGAGAAAGAGGCATCAGGTGGATATGCTTCAGAGAAGCGGGGGGGTCTGGTGTGGCCATGAGGACTTCTAAAAGCGGCGATAACCTTTATGTCGTTTTCTTGCTGTCTCGAGGCAGTCACTGAAAAGGAAGAGAGTGACTTGCTCTCCTCTGTCACAGAGCTGCTCGCCTAGAGAAACTGTTTCCACTATTTGCCCGAGGCTTCAGTGAGATGACAAAAGATTAGCTAGACACCCTTCTACCTCATAAACAACATCAAAAATTTGCTTTTGTGCTTTTCTTTTATCCTCATTGATATGTGTCATTACTTCTTTTAGTGACCCAATAGTTTTTTCCAAACTGCTTTTGTCGGGATTTTCATCAGCCGTTTATGCTTCTTAACATCATTTAAAAGTAAGGCAACACTGGATAGCCTCTGTACTGGCTGAATGAGAAGTTCCACGAGGCTCTGTCGTCCACACTCTGGTTTCGCTTGGTTTATCTTGAGGAAAGCATGAAACCTGAGCTTCTGTTTTTCACATTTAATTATTGTCTCCCAGCTCATTTCAAAGAAGTTTACAAAGGGAGGGTAGATTTTTACCAAATCTTTTGAATATTTAAGGAAGATGTCTCCAGTGCTTTTGCTCTCATCCCAATTAATAATAAGGTCTTCAGGATAATCCTTTATCTTGGTATGTACATCAAAGATATCTGGGATGCTCCGCAATATAATCTTAATCTCTTCTGGTGCAGGAATAGGCCCACCACGCTGGCCTTCTTCTTCTAAGGGCACCTGAATAATTGAGTGATTGTGGCCAGTATATTTAAATAATTACTCTCTGATAGAGCTCTTTTGCAACTTGCCATCTGGCTGACTGCTTTGGAGGAACTGGAGTGGAATTTCTAGAAGACATGGTACAAGACTTAGGTGTTTCTCCATAGCTAATGCTGGACTCTGACGTGCTGGAGAGATCTAGGAGCGATCAGGAACTCAAACTAAAATCCATTATTACACATCATACGACAAGTTGGTCCTAATACATTTTCGTGGTAGGTGAGCTATCCATAGATTTGAGTGGTAACTGTTCATAGATTCGAGGGAGAAGGCAGCTGTTTCTAAGTAACCTTTCTCCTTGTTTAAGTGCTTCACATTCTTTCTCAAAAGCCAAAACAAAAAAAAACAAGAAAAAAAATTCCAGAAGAAAAGTGGTTGATAGCAGCTGCTAAACCGTCTTTGCTTTGCATCTTAATTCTAAGTGAACTTAGTATACATCAGGGAAATTTCAGTATAAGAACTGTAACTACTTAACTACGGTTTAAAAATTTGTTATATGAAATTATCATTGGCAATTTATCAGAAGTCTGAACCTTAGAAAATTATTAATAGGAATGGAAGTATTCATCTAAATTTAAAGTAAATTTTTAAAAGATGATTTTAAACTTTTCAGGGAAAGTATTTGCAACGCTGTAATTAGTATTTATCTTCCCGAGTAGTCAATTTTTTTAGTTATTTATTATTTAATTTTATTTTATGTGTATGAGAGTTTTACCTGCACCCGTGTCATGCAATACCCATGGATGCCAGAAGAGGGCCTCGGATTCCCTGGCACTGGTTAGCCACCATGAGACCCAATCCCCCAGATCTTCTGAAAGAGCAGCCAGTGCTCCTAACCACTGAGCCACCTCTCCAGCCCCCATGGGTAGTGTTGTTTGGACCACTCTTTTTTTGTTAACTAATGCAGGGCTAAAACTGGATATAATGGCCCACCTTTGTGATCCCAGCATGTAGGAAGTGGTGGCAGAAGAATCAGGAGTTCAAAGCTTGGGTTGTCTCAGAAAACAATAAGGAATGCATACAAATTTTAGCATAAGAAAAAATAAAGAAGATATGTGATTAAACTCACTAATGTTTTCCTCATTTTTTAGATTGTAAAATGAAAAATACAAAATTATGAACTCTTTGAGTTTCTAAAACTAGCGTATGAGAACAACTGAAAGTGCCAGACTGAGTCAAAATGGTAAAATATGAGAAAAACGTCTCCATCCCAAACAATCTATATGGGTGTGTTTAAAGACATGTGAAGGACAAAGTGAGGACAATGTTCAGAAAAAAAAAATTGAAACAGCATCCTGCACGCTAATATGCATTCGATCTAATAATCGACTGGTAAACAGAAATAAAAATTAAAGCAACAATTAGATGATGTGTTTTAAATGAAGCATCAAGGTTGGTTTCTCTGGTAATACAGAATCAGTTCTGACCCAAAAAGGTAGAAACAAGCTGTACTTACTGATCTGGGGAACAGAGCTGTGGATTATTTTTGAAAGAGCACGGTGAACAAGAATGGGTAGAATGCATAATGCATGGGAAGATGAACAGTGAATAATACATCTTTTCCTTTAACTTAAACAAAAACCTTTTTCTCTTGAGTTTCAATGGTTTGATCAACAAGATAAGCTGTGTTTCAAAATTCAGCTTGTAACCTACCAGACTGAAATAGGTAGGAGAATGTATGTCAGATAAAATGTGAATTAAGAAGTCTCATCCTTTGGTTATATGTCTCAGAGAGTTGAGCTTTTCTCTTTAATAAATATTTCAATCTAAAGAGAGACGCCTCAGTAAAATGAAAATAAATGACAGTGGTGGCTCCAAACAGACAGTGCATTATTTTAAAATGGATGAAACAGCCCGTGGTCTTCCCTATGACAGCTAAATGCTCAAGATGAGGAAGCCCAGAACAGAGTTAACCCTTTCCATCGGACATGAAATTGATTCTCCATTCTTATGATTTAAAGTAAAGAAAGAAGAGAGAAAGTGAACAAAACCTAGTGTATTCTTAGAAAGATTACATTTAATAATTACCAGGAGAAAGCAAGGTCTTAAACAATATCCAAAACAAAGCTAACTCACTTATAATCTTCATGAAAAGTATTCAGAAATGATGTCTCACAGACATTTACTCTCTGTGTGTGACCAGTTGTGGAACTCTGTAATAGTCTCCTTCTGTTGAAAAAGAAGCTTCTTTGATGAGTGGGGACTGCCATACTTGTCTATAAATATAGGAATTCATATTGAGGAAACATCTATTAATGGAACTATTGATAATCAAATACTTTCTAATTTTAAGTACCGTACAACATTACTTAATTTGAAATCACTTTTAATTTGAAATTCTACTGGATAACAAACTGAATTCAAGGTGAAGGAAACCCATTGCTTACTTTTCCCCAAAGTTCCTTGTATAACCCTCCCTTTCCTCTCCCATTTAAATACCCCCACTTTATCCATTTCTACCCTACTAACACCTGTCTTCTACTTCTCTTTCAGGTTCCTTCTTTCCCTTTACCTTCCTGGTTCTTTTTCATTATCCTGGTTTCTGCAGTTATATCTGGATACATGCATAGAAGGATTTGGTACTAGGCTCCACACATGAGGGAACAAGGAACTTTAGGGATAAAGGGAAAGAAGTAGCTCAAGACAGGAAGGACCATAGGAGAGTGCTATTATTATGGGATAAATGGGGAAAGGGGGAACACTAAATGGGAGAAGTCATGGTGAAAGGGTTAGACAGGGAGAGAGAGAGGAGAGATAAATAATGCCTAGCTAGTGTAAAAAAAAACAAAAAAAAAACAGAGGAAATCATATTAGTCCAACAACCTAATGACAAATTACACATACAATAGCTCGAAATTAGTCCATGTGTATAGTTAAAGGCTATATAACAGGAAACATTGCAAGACAAGAGAAACCTTCCTTTCATTTTTTGACCAGTGTGGTCCAAGAGACTCCCCAAATTATATGGATTATTTCCAGAGCCATTGGTTTCCTCCCAGAACTTGAAATTAGGACCCTACTTCTGAAGACAGAATAAACTTTAGACACAGGATTTGGAGCAATGGAGCTGGAACTGACTTGGAACACACCTCCCCTGAAAGCTAGCTATCATAGCTTTGGAAAGCACTGTACACTTAGTGTTTTACTATGATATACTGTGGGGACTTTCTTTTCTGGTCCTCTCTATTTGGTGTTCTATGTGCTGCTTGTATTTATATATGTCCTTCATTCATTTGGGGAATTTTTTTTTTTTTTTTTTTTTTTAACAATCCAGTTAAAGATCTGATCAGTGCCACTATCCTGAGATTCTTCTCCTTCCTCTATGCCTAAGTTGTATAAATTTGTTTTTCTAATGGTGTCCTACATTTCCTGTGTTCTTAAAATTTTTTGGTAATCATTGCTTGAGCAGTCCAATTTTTCAATATTCTGTTGTTTTGATATTATATATTCCATTTCCTTCTTCTGTTGTTTCTAATTGACTTATTGACTCTTCACTTCCTTCTTCATTTCCACCTGACTTTTCTTCAAAATTTCTATCTCTTTTGTGAATTCCATCAGAAGTTTATCCCTATCTTCTTTTAGTTCTTTGATTTATTGGTGTGTTCTTTAAATTCGTTGAATTCTTTGATCATGTTTATGATTGTTCTTTTAAATTATGTGTCCTGGGCTATCTCTACGACATTCTCATTTTAGAATTCCTCTATAGGACTGTTGGTGTTTGACTGACATATTATTTGGGCTTTTCATATTATTTTTTCATTATGATTTTAACTTGTGGATTTCTTTTGTTGTTTCCAATCCTGGTGTGAGACTCAAGCCTTCCTTTGTTGAGTTGAAGTTTGTTTCTGTTTGTATACTTATTGTGCTTTGTTTTCTTATAAGGTATGAAAAGCTTGTTAGTCTAGACTTCAACAGGTTGAAGGTTCTTCAGGTTCTTCCTTTTGATTTTATATTGGGTGGGCCAGAGCGGGCTCTAGTCCAGCTACTCGGGAGTTCCAACAGAGGCCTAAGTCACATCAGAATCAGATGCTCTCAAGCTTCCTCCTAATGTCTAGCTGCCTCTAGCCAGCAGGCACAGCACAATATGGGAAGCTTGTTAAGCAGAGGCTGAATTCAGGCAAGTTCGGGCAGACTACCAAAGTCTGTGCCCCTACTAAAAGTCAGGGAAGCATAGCTCTACAGCAGTGGGAGGGGCTGAAGATGCTCCTAATGTAGATGAGCAAGTCACTATTTGGAGAACTCACCATCATGTGGAACTAAGAGGGTAGTCCAGAGATCTGGGGTACTTAGAACAATAAGGGTTCCTGCCGAAGGCTAGAAGGAGAGCTGAATGTTGGGTCCCAAAGATTGGCTTTGCTCAGGCTGGAGAGGAGTCAAGACCCTGTGGGTAGGATTCAAACACACAAGGGAAAAAGGCTGGTCTAGGGAATTCAAGGCAAGTTGAAAGTGGAGACAGCCAGGGAGAAGGCTGGTCTCAGGAGTGCAGAGGCAAGTTGAGGGTGGGGAGAGTCGTTAAAGGCTGTAAGAAACTGCATTGAAAAATTGAGCTGGTCTGAATTCAAGGGATCAGGACACAATGTGCTATTACTAACAGGGTAGTCCAGAGATCTGGAGTACTGAGGGCCAAAGTGGGCCTGTGCCCCAGGTTAGGAGGAGAACAGATGTGGGTTTATTAGGGAAAGAGGAATTTACTGCTTGTTTGAATATACTGCTTGTCTGAATTTACTGCCTGAATTTACTTGTTTAAATTTACTGCTTGCAACCAATTAACTCAACTGGAGACACAGGCATCCGGAGATAGGGGCAAGCACTACAGCCCTCACCCTGGAGCCTGACCTGATCTGTGTCATGTCACGTAGACAGGTCTGCTTACACAAGATAACAGGAAAGAGTCGTGCCAGGCACAATACCACCCATCCCTCCACAGTTGAGACACCTGAAGGGAGTTGTAACATTTTTTTGTTATTGGTTTGTGAAATGCTTGCTTTGAAACTATTGGCTGTATGAATGCGGGCTTTTGTGTAACAGTTGTGGGAGCCTATATAATCTTTACCTAAAATTGCCTCAGGGTTGATCACTCTAACCAGACCTGCATGTCTTGGAAGGACGGTCAGCCCCAGCTAGCTGGTTTAATAAAACTGCTTGATTTTTGCATCTCCATACTCGTGCATTTGTTCTCCAGAAGAGACCCAACGAGTCAAGGACCATAACATTTTGGGTGCTTGTCTGGGATTTGGGAGGGGGGCTTCTGGGGGAGCAAAGGATGAACGGAGGCAGAATTTCTTTTCTCCGGACAGGGCAGTGTAATTCAAGAATCGCCCCCTCGTGTCTGTAAAATCCAGAATAAATTGAGAGTCACCATCTCGTGTCTGGTCTCGGGTTAGTAATCCTGAGTGAGGAAGTCCGGGTTCGAGTCCCGGCACCTAGGTGAAAGTCCAAGTAACCAGCCCTGGCCCTAGGGTCCGAGTGTCTCGGCCCTAGGAAGGAAGCCTGCCATCAAATCTGGCACCTGAGTAGGAAAAGATTGAGCTGGTCACTCTGAGGCAGTCTGAGTGGACGCCATTTGGGAGAATCATGAGAAGTCTCGGGGGTCCTGAAAGTGAGAGTGGTGAGTGCAGCGTGCGTCTGAGCAAAAGAAGGACTGGTCCACACGAATGTGATTCAATGTGGTGCGTGTGCTTGATGGTTGTGCTAATTGTCTTAGTGGGGGGGTTCTGGTTTTGTATTTTTCTCTATTTTAAAACCTTCCTTTCCTCATTTTCCTTCCATTTATTCTCTGTATCTCCAACTCCTCTCCATCCCTCTCTCCGGCCACTGAGAAAGCCCCGCGGGCACAGGTCGAGCTAGTAAGAGCCACAGGGCGCTCGCCACCGAAAGACTCCCGTGAGAGGATAAGGGGGTCCCAGGCATGAATCCCAGATAAATTCACGTCCCCCACAGAAGAAAAACTGGGCAACGAAAGGCACCCATCCACAAGCACACCCACTGGCCATCATTGTTTAGAGTGGCATCTTCGCTTCTCCCTTTTCATCTCTCTCTCTCTTCTGTGACCTCCACCATGGGCCAGACTCAGGCCACTCCTAAAAGTTTAATCCTCTCTCACTTCTCGGAGGTGAAGGAACGGGCTTTGAAATTGGGCCCTAGCATCAGGAAGGGTAAGTTTGGCACTTTCTGCTCGACTGAATGGCCCACCTATGGAGTAGGTTGGCCGACCCAGGGGTCCCTTTCCCTGGACACCATCAGAAAGGTAAAGGCTGTCATTTCCCGGCCTGACCCAGAGGGCCACCCGGATCAACTCCCCTATATCCTTTTGTGGGAGAATCTGGCAGAGGATCCCCCATCCTGGTTAAGGCCCCTCTTGGTGAGAAAGCCTCATGCTTGCCCACCTAAAGTCTCCATCATGGTCACCCAGGAGGTTTGAAGTCCTCCAGTTGCAGAGGCAGGGATCCTAGTGCTCTGCCAGTTCTCCCCGAGAGCTCCTCCCTCTATCCCCCTTTGCCTGTTGAACAGCCACCACCTTACGCAGCTCCATGAGGAGGAGAAGCCGAGGCGGCCCATGGAGGCAGGGATGGAGCCGGGGGTCCCCATGGGAATCCAATGGTTGCCCCCTCCCCAGACTCCTTTACAGGAGAGGATGGCTGACCTGGAGAGGCAGGAGGGATGCAGTTAAGGTCTCAAGTAAACAGGGACCGAGTGGAGAAAGCTCCGTCCCCCACCACAGGAGGAGCCGTGCCAGTTCTGCCGGTAGAGATCTTCTCGCGCTCTCTACAATTGGAGGACCCAAAATCCTCCCTTTTCTGAAGACCCTAAGTGTCTAATAGGTTTGGTAGAATCCATTATGTACACCCATTGTCCCACGTGGGATGACTGCCAGCAGCTACTTCGCACCCTCTTCACAATAGAAGAGTGAGACAAGAACGCATCCTGAATGAAGCCATGAAGAATGTCCTGGGAGAAAATGGGAGGCCCACTACCCTTCAACCTGCCATCAATGAAGCGTTCCCCCTCACCCTCCCAAATTGGGATTTGGGGACGGCAGAAGGTAGGGAGCGGCTCCGAGTTTACCATCAGATGCTTATGATTGGGCTCCAGGGGGCTGCAAGACGGCCCACTAACCTGGCTAAGGTGAAAACAATTGTTCAGGGAGAAACTGAAAGCCCAGCCGTGTGTCTGGAAAGGCTATTTGATGCCTACAGGCAATACACCCCTATAAACCCAGAAGCAGATGAACACAGGTCAGCTGTAGTCCTCTCTTT
>NW_008353893.1:1138910-1139943 GCF_000622305.1 Nannospalax galili | reverse complement strand
CACCCCCATGTGACTCTGCTGCAGTATGTGGATGACCTGTTGCTGACAGCAACCCATGAAGAGTGCACGGAAGCTACGAGGAACCTGTTGGCCGAACTGGGCAGCCTGGGATATTGGGCCAGCGCCAAAAAGGTGCACATCTGCCAGAGGTCAGTGGTTTACTTGGGGTACAAGATAGCGGAAGGGGCCAGATGGCTGACACAAGCCATAAAACAGACTATCCTGACCATTCCTGTGCCCTCCTCTCCCTGGGGAGTGAGGGAATTCCTTGGCTCAGCTGGGTTTTGCAGACTCTGGATCCCAGGGTATGCAGAGATAGCCCATCTACTGTATGAAGCCACCAAAGAAGAACCGGATTGGAGGTGGAGTCAGGAACAACAAGAAGCATTTGACAGTTTAAAGGAAGCTCTTCTCCAGGCCCCCGCCCTGTCTCTGCCAGACCCAGAAAAGCCCTTCATTTTGTTCATAGATGAAAAGAAGGGAGTGGCCAAAGGAGTCCTCGCCCAGCAACTAGGCCCGTGGAAGAGACCGGTGGCTTACTTGTCCAAGCGGCTGGACCCAGTGGCCTTGGGATGGCCATCTTGCCTGCGCATCTTGGCAGCCATCACCCTACTGGTAAAGGAAGCTGACAAGCTGACCTTTGGCCAGGACCTGAGGGTGACAGCACCACATACTGTGGAGGTGATTCTCAGGCACCCTCCAGGGAAATGGATGACAAATGCCAGGCTCACCCACTACCAAGGGCTCCTGCTGGACTCTCCTCAAATCACCTTCTCGGCCCCAGTGACCCTGAATCCTGCCACTCTCCTGACAGACCCAGACCTGTCAACCCCCATCCATGACTGTAGAGACATTCTCTCTGAAATTATCCAGGTATGGGCAGATCTGAGAGACACGCGGCTGCCAAATAGTGAACTGGACTGGTATACAGATGGAAGCAGCTTCGTGCGGGATGGGGTCAGAAGAGCCGGAGCAGCAGTAGTGACGCATGAGGGGGAAGTCATTTGTAGCGCAGCCCTGCCCCCTGGCACCT
>NW_008353893.1:1106290-1137084 GCF_000622305.1 Nannospalax galili | reverse complement strand
GCGCCCGGGAGCCCAGGCGCGCTCCCCACATCGCTTGCGGCCAGGCTCACACCGGGACTAGCCAGGTGTGGCGGGGACCACCAGGGTGCCCACACACACCACTCCGGGGGTCCAGCGACCCGCCCCATAAAAAGACATGATTTGATCATTAAATATGGTCTTATAAGAGCTCCAAAAAAATACAATATAATAGGCCTCTATACTATTTAGGAAAGGTCATTAGTGAACAAGAAATCAGCTCACAAAAGTGAGTATTAGAATAGATAAATTGAAAACTTTAAATGATTTTCAAAAACTATTAGGGAATATAAACTGGGTAAGATCTTATTTAAAAATAACTACAGGAGAATTACACACCCTATTTGAATTGTTTAAAAGGAGATGCTAATGATGTTAATGACAGTTAACACCAGAAGCTTTGGAGAAAATAATATTGGTAGAAGTGTTAGGGAAAGTGGAATTTACTGCTTGTTTGAATATACTGCTTGTCTGAATTTACTGCCTGAATTTACTTGTTTAAATTTACTACTTGTAACCAATTAACTCAACTGGAGACACAGGCATCCGGAGATAGGGGCAAGCGCTACAGCCCTCCCCCCGGAGCCTAACCTGATCTGTGTCATGTCACGTAGACATGTCTGCTTACACAAGATAACAGGAAAGAGTCGTGCCAGGCACAATACCACCCATCCCTCCTCAATTGAGACACCTGAAGGGAGTTGTAACATTTTTTGTTATTGGTTTGTGAAATGCTTGCTTTGAAACTATTGGCTGTATAAACGCGGGCTTTTGTGTAACGGTTGTGGGAGCCTATATAATCTTTACCTAAAATTGCCTCAGGGTTGATCGCTCTAACCAGACCTGCGTGTCTTGGAAGGATGGTCGGCCCCAGCTATCTGATTTAATAAAACTCTGTTTGATTTTTGCATCTCCATACTCGTGCATTTGTTCTCCAGAAGAGACCCACCAAGTCAAGGACCATAACAGGTTTGGGGAGGTTCAAGTTGCTGAGGCTACAGAAACTTTATTTTTTACTGTATTAAATCTTTCTCATATTGTTCTTTGTCACAAAATGAAATGTGAACATCAAAACAGTTTAGTTGTATCTCAACCCTGAGGATACCTTAAATGGCATCATTTATATAATTATTGTAGTTGTGAGTTGATCTGCTTATTTTTTCTTTTAATGGAATATAATATTTACTTGAGTGAATGACTGGGAACAAAATATTCTAATATATTCATGCATTCTATTTTTTATCAATACGAATAAAGTAAGCCTGTTATTATTGCTGAAAACAATTGGATAGCCAGGCATGGTGATACACACATGCGTTCCCAGGAATGAAGAGGCTTGGGCAAGCTTAAAATACCTAGAGACAACTCTATCTAAAAGAAAAAAAAAAAAAAGTGGAGTTTATGCTAATCTTAATCACAATGAACACCAAACAGAAGATTTACTGGTACTCAAATGTACTTAAGGATTGAAAATTCAGGCTGTGAGATAGCTCATATGTAAAGTGCTTTCTGTATAACAATATGGACTCGTTTAAATTCACAGAACCCATGTAAAACAATACATGTTATTGTATGTCTATAATCCCTGTACTCCTACACAAGTTGGGAGGTGGATAAAGGACAATACCTAGATGCTTTCAGCTTAAATGTTATACACAGCAGTGAACAAATTTCCTGTCTTAAATCATCTAGAAGGCAGGGACTAACACCTGAGGTTATATTCTGATCTCCTGTAAGCTGTAGAGTGTACACCTACACTCACAAATAGAAACTCCCACATACATATACATATATACATACACACATATATATACACACACAAAGATTAAAAAAATAAACTTTGAAAGTTCAAGTGCTTTACAGATTTGTTAGCTTAATAATCTTATATTTCATAATTTCTCAAAATATAAACAAAAAATGTGAAACTATAGTTCTTAAATTTTCTAGGGTAATTACACTGGAGGCAATGTTCTGACGATATTAAAACAATTTGATGATATAAGTTAAAGAGCAATTTTTTCCCTAAAAAGTACAGATTTGGATGTGCTACACTTGTGTGTTCAAAATCAGCTAATGCCAGTTGACTTTTCCAAATGTCTAGGTTATTTTAATGCTTGGTTAAGATTAAATAGCTATAAGCTAGGCTGCTGATTTTATGCCCCTTAGAGTATTTAAGGTTAGAATAGTAAAGTTATTGTCAAATCTGATTTCTTTTATTAGGAATTTCAGATTCCATCACAATACATGTTTTCCCTACTTAGTCATTGAAAAGGTATAAAGGACATGAGAACTCGTCTTTCATGAAAGAAATTATTGCACTTTTTGGGCTCAGCTATTTTGAAGATGTTTAATTTGCCAGTTCCTTAGGAAGAATCTCGAGTGCCAGTCTCCTTGATCTGAAGGGGAGGACTAGAGTTGACTAAGGATGTACATTTCAAGCTACTAGCTCCAATTATATAATTTATCAGCTTTTGGATCTTAAGTGCATACTATAAACTTTAGCCAAATACTCCAGTTAGACTGACTAGAAAATTGTTTAGTTATAATCGCCTTAGCAAAAACAAATGTGTGGCTTAGCAATGAATCTGACTAACCAAATAATCTCCCAGTTGACAGAAAGAAATGAAGGGAGGTATTTAGGTCTCTAATTAGGTACTAAACTTTTTGAAATGCATATGATAGTATTCGTATTTAGTACAAATTTAATGTGAAATAAGTATAGCTCTAATGACAAAGAATATCCATCTTGCATATTTATAAGCCTGCTGTACAATATTTAAATGCATCAGTAACTATGAACTTTTTCATTATAAAGCATGAATTCAATTCCTGGTTAGTTATGGATGTATTTGCAATGCTTTTACTTTATTTAAACCTGATTTCCATATTTGTCCTGATAAGTAAACATGCTACTCTATTAATTTAACTTCAAGATTCCAGCTCACTAGACAGCTTAATGTTCTTGTTAACAATTTCTCTTTTTCTTTGTAATAATGCTACACATTTATGAAATCTTGTAGTAAGTATGAATATAGATTTACTAATGAAGTGAAGCTATTAATATATGAATGCATTCA
Organism: Nannospalax galili; assembly: GCF_000622305.1. Lineage (NCBI taxonomy): Eukaryota > Metazoa > Chordata > Mammalia > Rodentia > Spalacidae > Nannospalax > Nannospalax galili. The sequence continues at coordinate 1,133,989 of NW_008353893.1, read as the reverse complement.
ACTCCTCAGAGCACATACTTAATGAAACAGAGTTAACTAATACAGTAGAAAAACTTTGAGAATGAGATTAGCTATGTGAGTGCAATTTAAAAACTTCATTGAGAAATAATGTTCCTAGTTAGCTGAGTCTCTCTTATATTATCAATTTAATTTTTTTAAATACAAACTTTATAAAGAAAACATGTAAACCTTGATCATTTAAAGTGAGGAACTTCTGATATTGTTATTTGTGTTCATTTGCAAAAAGTGGAAATTAACAGCAATTGTTCATTGGATGTGGAATAAATATGACAGTACTCATGGGTGTGTATCCTGGCAGCAACACTGTATAGGATGGCAGACATGAAAAGGGTCTATCCACAATTACCGATTTAATATAAGAAATTCAATGAATGACTCTAAAAATAACAGATGCAAGTAGCTCTTCCAAATCAGAATATTTTATTTTAATTTTTTTATTTATTATTTTTATTTTATGAATATGAGTGTATTGCCTGCATAAGGTAAGTGCACCCATGTCGTGCAATGCCCATGGAAGACAGAAGAGGCCATTGGATCCTCTGGAACTGGAGTTACAGACAGTTGTTAGCTGCCATGTGGGTGCTGGGATTCAAACTCGGTTTTCTGCAAGAACAACCAGTGTTAGCAGCCATCTCTCCAGCCCCCTCAATTCAGAATTATTTTAAATAAATTTTAGTCATATATCAAATTTCATGGAGATGTTAATGCTGAGAATATATATTTCTCCCTGTAAATTTCTGAGAACAGCCTGTTCATGCTACCTTGTATACATATTTGTAAACTAAGATACATTGTTTCTTCTTTCCTGTAGTAGCAATAAATTATAAAATACAGCTGATGGTTAAAACCCATAGCTGAGTGAGGGTAATGTTTCTTGCAATCTTAAAGATGACAAGGATTAGTTCTTTAGAAGAAATTACATTCTCAGAGTCATAGTGACTATGGCACGGAATGGATTAAGACTAGTTTCAAAGTTTATGTCATAGGTAAACTGGAATAAGCCAATTAAAGAAGATCATTGAGAATAATGATGATGGTGCATCAACATTATCATGTATTTGTGACTGCACAATAGATTGCCGGGGTCTATTATGATTTTATTTTATTGTTATTCTACAATCATTTTCAAGAAGCTAAATAATATTATCAACATATTTTGAATGAATTTTGCATATTTTTCACCCCTAAAAGGTATATGTCTTTATTCTTTGTATATGTCAGAAAAAAAGAACACTGTTTATTACACTATATTATTTAAAAAAGTCATCCACTGGGTGTAGACATAATGGCTCAAATCTTTAATCCCAGTCCTGTGAAAGCAGGTAGATCACTGTGAGATGAAGGCCAGCCTATGATGGTCTGGCTCACTGACACTAAATAAATAGACTGTGCCCCCGCCTGCGGGGACCCTGTACAGGTAAGACTCGAGGGGGACCACTCCCTGAAAGGAAAAACGGGCGAGAAAGAAGAGACGGAGCCCAAGCAAGTCCACTTGTCAAGGGTCCGCTTTATTGTATTGCAAGCTTTTCTTATATACAGTTTGTATTTAGAAGGGGTTGAAGAAGTTGGTCAAAAGGTTACAGCATTTTTATGGGTATGGGAGGGGGACTGAGCAATTCAGCAACGTGACTGACCGCCAGGTGTTCCAAGAGATTACTGCATGACTTATCTTTCTGAGAACAGTTTGCAAGAGGAAGAGAAAGATAACCTTGCCATATTATATTTTTTGGTAATGATTGTTGTTTCTCCAGCTCCCGACAAGACTGTCTCTTAAAAAGGCAGCTACAGGACCTGGAGAGATGGTTCAGTGGTTAAGATAGATTCAGTTCCCAGCAGCCATGTGGTGGAGACTAACAACCATCCAGTTCCAGGAGATCCAGTGCCGTCTTCTGACCTCTGTGGCCTGTGCACACTTACATACATTTAGGCAAAACACACACACACACACACACACACACACACACACACTGAAATATAAAATTATATGTAAAATGTCATCAATGCATGTTTAAATAAAATGAATAGTGCTTATATAAAAATGTGCATTTGCTGTGTGTTCCTTAGCCAAAATGCATAATGAAAATATATCCCAAAACAATGATTTTGTTTTCTTACAGGATACTGACTATATATCATACATTCTTAATCATTTTATGAATGTAATTACCTCTATATTATTATAGTCAGAGTACTTAAAAATTTGAGGACCAAACTCAAAAAAACAAAATTTAAAAAGTGGTTGAAAAATACAATAGAGCATTATTTCCAGTTTTTCACCTTGGAATCAAGGCACATGTACTCTGACTTTCTTTTGTAAAATAAAGTATATCATCTCAAAATTACTTCAAAAATTTATAGCTTCCATTCCTTTTGTTTCTTTTTCTTTTTTTTGTATTTCACATTTTTATACTTCTAAAAGCATCACTTCAGTTCAAGAGTCTACATCCCTTGCCTTTATCTAGATTCTTGCAGAACCACGCATGAGGTGACAGCCTCTTGTTCAAAGCACACAGGAAAACTGGGAAGTGGGACGAAGATGAAGGCATATTTCCTCAAACTCAAATGTTGCATAGTAGCTAAGGCAAAACTGGATAAAAATTAGCCTGGTTTAAAAAAAAAAACAGTGTTATTTAATTATGTGTATGTCTTTATGTCTGTGAGTGGATATACACACCTGAATGGAGGTGTCTACAAAGTCCAGAGGAAACAGTTCTCCTGGAGCTTCAGTTATAAGCAGCCTTGATTCAACTGTTATGGTTCCTGGGAACCGAAATCAGGTCCCCTGCGAAAACAGTATTCACCCTTAAACACTGAGCCATCTCTCTATCTTAGTGATTTCTTATTTGAGTGATTTTATGCAGTTGATTATAAATTGAACGTGAACAAATTCATGTTATCTCAAAATAAATAAAGAAAACACCAGATTTAATTGTTGTGAGTCTCCTTATTTTCCAGTGAGCTTTTTCCTACAGGTTGCCTAATGTTTGGGTTCTGTTTTTTTCTCTCAGAGGAGAGAAAAGTAGATAGAAAACGCTCTGTATCTGTAGCTCTGCCTTCTCTGTGCATAACAAAAGATACCTCATGCTTTGAATGCCCCTGGCCAGCGGGGTTTTCAACATGGACCTGAGGAGAGAACCAACGAATGGAAGGACAAGAGACAGGAGAAATGAGAGCAAGACAGGTGGTCTGATCAAGCTCTGAAATTTTTATTTTTCTGTTTGGTATATAACAAGTAAAAGGCGGAAGCGAAGCTAGGGGTGGGGAAATTTCAAGAATGAAATAATCTGTAAAAGGGGGAAGTGTTGCTAAGGTTACTAGGGTTGCTCAACCTAGTTTCTGAGAGACAGTTGCTTATCTAAATGGTGCAACCTGAGGTGGTTTCAGTGCAATCTGACTTAAGCAACTGTTGGCTCCCGGCATTTGAATATTTCCTCTGAAGTCCTTTCCAATATATTTAGAACAATAAATAACAGAACCCCATCACATATTCTGTTCTCCGGATGCTCATTTGAAGCCATTCAGAATTTTCTCCAAATAAGATCTTTGAATAAAGTTCTCACCATTAAGAAAAATGTTTGTTAGTTAATTAATTGTATTTATTTTTATTTTATTTTATTTTGCTTATTTGTTTAATCTGTGGTGATAAGTTGCTTAAGTTCTGCTTGTAAGAAGGATAATTTCTGATTAAGCACAAATTTTCTTAAAATGCCTTCCCAATCTACCAATAGTCCCTAATACTATTTTATATAAAATACAAAATTGTAATTTTTATTGAATTTTTGTGAATTTCACACAATGTATTTTGAGCAAATTTAGATTTCCTTACAAATCTGAATCCCCTCTACTACACCTGCCTGACTTCATGCACTCAGTTCTGTATGTAGTAAGGCCTAGAGACAAACTTGTATCCAAAAAGTGCCCTTGGATCTTGGTCACTTAACCCAAATCTCAGTCTTAAAAGGGACTAATTCTCCCTGTCCTTTGTCAACAGTTTTGGAGGTAGGGATGGTGTTTCTTATCCACTTTACCATGTCTATGCTAGGATTTTGTCTAGTTTCAACTCATGTGGACTCCTGCATGATCTTAGCATTATTGTGAGTTCATATGAGCAATTTCCAAGCTATCTGGAAATCTCTGCTTCCCTGTGGTCATCCACCATCTATGACTTTTACAAATTTACCACCCCTCTTCAGCAATGATTCCGGAGCCTTTGGAGGCAGAAGTTTGATATATGTGTCCTATTCACAAGTAATTAGTCTGCAGTCTCTTTTGCTCTGTACTTTAGCTAGATGTGATTCCCTATGTTAATCACTATGTGCTGCATGAGGAAACTTCTCTGGTGAGAGTTGAGAGATGCATTAATCTATGGATATACCAATAAATCATTAGGAGTCAGGGTAATACCATATATATTCGGCAGAATAATAGTATTAGGCACTCCCCTATGTCCTGTGATCTGTCTAGCTGTAGGTTCTGATATCTGATAACAATGTCAGGTATGAACTCCATCTTTTTAAACAGACCTTAAATCCATTAGAAAGTGATTAATTGCTATCATAGTAGTCCTGTCACTATTGAAACAGTAGACACATCTTACCAGGTCAGATGTTGTAGCTTCCAGGATTCACACCAGGGTAAGACTGATGATTAACTTTCTCCTCTGATAGCTTGTGTAGCACTTTCCAGCACTAAGAAAGAGAGCGAGTAGACACGAAGCTTTGAAGTCATTACCATCATGATATCTCCTTGTTTTTTGTGTAACTCATATACGAAGTATCTTCTACAATAAAGACTTACAGTCAAGTTCTGGTAGGCACCAAGGAGCAGGGGCAATGGCCAGTATTGTGTGAGGTTCTTTGGGATCCCTGGTGAAGAGTTCCAAATAGGGAATTCATTCCTGGCTTTTGACTTTTACTTTGCTAGCTTATGATGTTATCTAGTAGGGGCAATGTCCTCCCATTATAGAATACTCTCTCTCTCTCTCTCTCTCTCTCTCTCTCTCTCTCTCTCTCTGATTCTATAGTTGCAGGTTTCCATATTGCTTTCTCTAAAGGCCTTAGTGTTACTTATCCCTCCCCATGTTCTCTCCTTTGCACTCCCATTCCCTGTCCCCTTTAACCCTTCCACTCTATTATTTCCTTTTAGCCACTTTATATAATTGCTTTCTCTTCCCCTACCTCCATGAAGCCTCCTACACCCATGACTGTTTATTAATTTCCTGACCTTTTTGGATTTTTCAATTGAAACACGCTTATCTAAGAATTCAAAACTAGTATCCAGGTGTGACAGAGAACATGTAATGTTTATCTTTCTAGATCTGGGTTACCTCACTCAGGATAATTATTTCCATCTCAATTCAATTATATGAAAATTTCACCATTTCCTTTTTAACAGGTGAATAATATTTCATTATGTAAATGTATGAAACTTCCTTTATCCCTTCATCACTTGATGGGCATTCGAGTTGCTCCAATTCCTTGGTCATTATTAAAAAGACATCAGTGAACACGGAAGAACCAGTATGTCTGTAGTAGGATATAGAATTTTTGGGAATATACATGAGTGATACAGCTGAATCTCATAGTAGAAAATTTCTAGTGTTTTTGAGAAATTTCCACAAGATTTCCATAGTGGCTGTTACTACTTTCCACTCCCATCAGCAGGGGATAACCATTATCAACATCCCCACCAGCATTAGTGTTTGTTTATTTGAATCATAACCATTAGGAGTAGGATCAGATGAAATCTCAAAGTGGTTTTAATTTGCATTTCCCTGACATCTAGAAATGTTTAACATTTTAAAATTATTTCTCAGGCATTTGAAATTCATTGTTTGAGAACTCTCTATTATCTCCTTGCCTAAAATTTTATTTGGGTTGCTTTGTTGTTTCTCTTGATGACAGCTTTTTGAAATTTTTGTATATTTTGGATACTAACCTTTCAGAAGTGTAACTGGTAAGGTCTCTTTCCTGTTTTGGAGACTGCCTCTTCCCTCCAATAATGGCATCCTTTTCTCTTAGTTTTGTGTGCTACCACTCGTGTATTAGTTACTTTTCTGTTGCTGTGATAAGACACCGTGACCTTGAGAACTTAGAAAAGGAAGAGTTAATTTGAGCTTATGCTTCCAGAGGGTTGGAGTCCATAATGGCAACGAGGGCATGTTTATGGGAGCTAAGGTTGGCCAGGGCACAAATCCTGGCCAGAGCAGGAAGTCTAGTGATAACATCTTCAACTTTTTTGGGTGGGTGAGTGAATATAAGATTGAGAATACATAAGTGTTCCATAGGCACAGTTCTGGGAGATGGAAAGTTCTAATAGATAGCTAGGAGAACTGGTGGCCTCCAAGTTTGGGCCCACTTTTAAAAAGACTGAATTTAAGAGATAGTCTATTTGTTCAGATGATTATGATGGTAAAGTAATGAACTGCCACATTTCCATCTTCTAGTGTCTTCTTCGATTTCTTTCTCCAAAGTCTTAAATATTTTTTTTTATTATTATCTAAGTCCTTCCCTTCCTTGCTTAGATTCATTCCAAGACAGTTTATGAACTTTGACGCTATTGCAAATGGGATCATTTTCTGATTTCTTTCTCAGTAGATTTGCTGTTGGTATTGCTAACACAAGTGTAACTCTCACCTCAAAGGGGATATGAGATAGTTAATTATGGAGCCAAATATGAGTGACCACGGCCTGGGAACACAGATTAAGGTTACCCCAAATTCCGTGCTCCAACATAACTGTTTCATGATGTTTTTATAGTAAGAGAACAAAGAAAAGTCATAAATCAAGACAATGCTTTTCAAATAATTGGAGGAAACACATAGGCAATAACAACAAAAGAGAAATCTCAGCTATAGGCCTCAGATGCTATCTGATGGCGTTCAGCCTTTTGGTTGTTGGAAGTTGGTAGTATTCTAAGTTAAGGCACTGCACAAGGCTTTTATCTGTTAGTCATGAGACCTCTCCACAATCACTGAAGAAGTTATTCTTATCAGCTGGTCAACCATTGTAAAATGTTCCATTTTAAGATGCATTTTCTTTTTTGTTTTGTTTTGTTTTTTCTGAGAACTTTCATTCCCTGTATATAGGAGTCTTATTGATCTCTGTGTGTTAGTCTTATGTCCAGCCATTTTGTTAAATGTGATATCAGCTCTAATTTTCTGATGGAGGCTTTAGGTCTTTTATAAATCTTCAATTATATATCTCAAAATCACCTGATTTTTACTGAGTTCATGTTTCAGCTGAATCTGAGACAGTAAGAGTTCATTTTTAACATCACATTACAGTGAACTGATTCCAACTGAACTGTTATTATTTGGCTTCTTAATTTCCTTTAACCATTAGTTTTCAATTATCTTTTGACCATCTCTCTCTTTTATTCATTTCAATCAGTATAGACTCAAAAAAAACCAAACAAACAAAAAAAGAAATTATCTGTAAACACAAAGTACATGAAGTTCTCTCTGAGGTAAAGATTCATGTAGTTTTAATTCAATGCTTATGTGGATAATATGATGATAAGCAATGACAAGAAAAACAAAAGAAATAATGTCATAAAATATCTTGAAGGTACTGAAATGAATTTAATGGTGGAGACTCAAAGATAGGGCCTTTTTCTGATTCCCAGAAATAGTGAATTTGACCTTGTTGGAAGAAAACATCTTTGCAGGTATAACTATTTTAGGAAATTAGAAATGATCATTTGTTATTATCTGAGTAACTCCTCGATTCAGTGGTAAGAGTCCTTTATAAGGATCGTGTAGATACAATGAAGCATAGAGAAAAGTTCATAAAGAAAGATGTAATGCAGCCTCACCTCACAGGACACTGATAGTAAGACAACACTTGAAGAGACAATGGAGGCGTCTGTTGTCCACAAGGATAGCAGACTTGACAACACTGTGTCCTACTGTGTTTTCTTTGCAATAATGTGTATCAGATTGGATAATTGTAGAGACTATAAATTCATTTCTCACAGTTATGGACCCTGGGAGGTTTAGATGGAGGAACTAACACAGTCAGAGTCTGGAAGAGGTTTGAACTTTCCTGTATGGAGGCTGCATATTGTTATATCTGCATAAAGAAAAACAAGCAATTTCAAAAATTCTATAGAATGTATCATTTAAATGTGACACAACTTCCACATATAATTTTAGTAAAAATTCTCCATTATTCAAACTCCTGAGGCTCCTTTTTTCATGACTCAGTAACTTCTTAAAGATTCTATTTCTTATTACAATTTCTCTGATGACTAATTTGATTGTTAACTTGATCAGGTTAAGAACATCATTGGAGAATAATAAAACACATTCCAGGGTATGTATATGAGGTCATGGTCAGAAAGGATTAACTTGGACAGATTACCTTGAATGTGAGTGGCACCATCCCATAGACTGAGGGATCAGAAGGAATAAAGGAGAAAATAGAGAAAGCTAGTGGTCATGCACATACTCTCTGCCACTGGTCACCATGAAGTGAATTGCCACTCTCTCTCTCTCACTTGATGTATTGAAACCTACAAAACAGTGAACCTAATAAATCCTGTCTCTTTTTAGTTGCTTCTATCAGGTATTTTTGTCATAGTGAGAAGAAAAATAACTAACACATTGTGTTAACATCTAAATTTCATAATATGTATTACTGGAAGGATTGTGTATTCAGATCATAGCAACCTGATAAGTAGATTCTATCTTCTAGAATTGTAAATGCATAATGTTTCTGTTGCTTCATGGGACAAGTTTTGCAATAATTTTTCACTCCATCTGTATTAAAGTAATGCAGATATTTCTCAGGAAATGTCTTGGTTAGGGAAGCATTCCAAAAATAATGCAGTAATATGTAAGAAATTCTCAAAAATTATATTTAAAAAATTCAAATCAATTCAATTAAAACATGAAATGAAATGATATATAACCCAAATGCAACAACTTGCTTTTTATTTTTTCATTAACATTTCAGAAAAAATATCAAGGGCAGCAAGAAACTTTTCTTAACTCAAATTCAGGTACCTTCCTAATTTTACCTCTCCCTTTTCTTTATCCTTTATATTTTTATATTGTATGTACTTATTGTGGTGAAGAGGAAAAGAACAAGTTGAAAAGTAAAATATAATTAATGAAATGCATCACATATAAATTCTGATAACATCTTGTAGAATTTTGAAATTTATAGCAATTCTATATCTAAAGTAACATAGTCTATGAAATGTGCTTGGTTACACATCTTACCATCACATATGTTGTAAAGAAGTTTTGTCGAATACTAGCAGGTATATTTCAAGCCCAGTGTCTTAAAATTAAAGATAAACTGATATTAATTATCAATTAAATAACAACTATAAAAGTTAACTGCATATTTGCAGATTTTTTCATAAGAAGTTCTATAATTTTCAAAATGTGAAAATACACTCTCTTCATCATTCTTCCAAAGAAAAATTAATTACAATGGAAATAATTTTATTAAAGTTGACTCACACTTCCTGTGTGGAGATAGAAAAATCAAAAATCCAATTAGCAAATCTTCCAATTTAAATGTTCAAAACATAAAATTATTTTATATACAAAATTTTTAGACTTAATTTAAACATCACCAAGCTTTTATTTAAAATGTAATGAGAACAAATAATACTTAATTTTTTTTTTAAATTGCATAATATTAACAATCAGGAAAATAAATATTGAGAAATTGTTTATAGTGGTAATAGGAACAAAATGTACTTCCATCCAACCCCTTGACCTTGGTCTCTGAGACAAATTAGAAATATGAAACATGATTTTCTATATTAGAAACCAATTAAATTTGTTCTTGCATGCATTTTGACAATTGTGTTCAGTTTCTGCTGCAAAAATAGCATGCATTAGATTTTTTTTTTATATACCTATGAGGGTATTGCCCACATCTATGTAAATGCACCCATGCTTTTCAATGCCTATGGAGGCCAGAAGAGGGCACAGGATTCCCTGGAACTGGAATTAGGACTTTAACAGTGAGCCACCATGTGATTGCTGGGAATCCAAGCCAGGCCCTCTGGAAGAGCAGACAATTTCAAGTTTCAGTATTGTCTGACGTTGCTTAAATTGCTAATTTCTTATTTTATGTAAGTCACTGAATTTTAGAGAATGAAAAGACACAGAAGGCAACTCACAGAAGGTGTTGCTGTGTTTCCTGTAGATGGCTAGGCTTGGTAGCTAAGGGTTTAAATACTTGTGTAGATGTTCTTATGAAAGTAATTTTTAGAAAGAATATAAGTAGGAGATAAATGAAGATATGTTTCCAGGAGTACACATTTTGCAGCAGGATTAAAATGCCTGTTCTTCATTAAGATTATAGCCCAGCAGCCTGAAATACAGATGTCAGTTTCACATATCAGTTGATTTCCTGTGATAAATCTCTTCCTTTTAGAGCTCAGTGATTTCTAGCTTTTGGGCACTTCACTCACCAGTGAAAGATGACAACTAGAAATAGCTGCAGTATTTGCTGTAGTCAAGATGAGTTTATCTCTCATTCTGAAGGCATTCCACTAAATTAGCATGGAAGCCAGTGATCATGAAATTTAAGTAGAAAAATGAATATAAGATTATGCTTTCCATCACTTGATAGAGTAGATGATAGCATGTACCAGTGCAGTATACAGATGTGGATAAACATGAAGGAGGTATTGCTCAGACCCTGAGAAAAGTTCAAGATTATGAAAAAACCTGCATGTTTCATATACGCATGTACACCCTGTATGCTATATTTTAGACCAGAATACTAATAGGAATTCTAAAATGGACTTTTCTCATACTCTTTATGTGTGCTAGTATATGGGTGACAATTTTGCTTCTTTTACCATTTTAGACTTATTACTTGCTCTATCAAGTATCAGTGCTATAAAAAGAAATTTGCTTATAATGTGTCAAGTATCTGGGATCCACACAGAATTTTACCATAATATGTGGACAGGATAACAATAGCCAAGTTAATAGGAAATAAAATGTTTCATTGTATTGATGGAAGGGGAAATAAACCTGTTGAGTCTAGGTAAACATCCCAGGAGGAAATGTCCTTAAAAGTCAATCATAGGAGCAACAACTTTTAATGGTGGAATATTCCCAAGTTATTGGGTAGAAATGATCACAATGCATGCTGGAGTGCCGGACTAAAGATAAGAGACATGAACAAGTGGGATTTATTCTACAGATGCGATGATTGTTCAATAAACATAGAATATCATGTATATTAACAGGCTTGAAGGATGGAATCATATGATCATCTTAATGGATACAGAAAAGCCTATAAGCAAGTCTAACAGCCCATCATGTTAAAAACTGTATAGAAATTCGGAATTTAGGAATATTCCAACAGAATAAAAGCTATGTTCTACAAACCTATAGTGAAAATTAAATAATACTAAGTGGGGAAAAGTAAAATTATACTCACAAATATCAGGAAAAGTAAATTGTAGTATTTCACCATATTTATTTAATATAAGCCTTGAAATCTTAGCTAGGATATTAAGACAAAAGAAAGAAAATAAATACAAATATAAGATTAAAAAGTCAAACTAAAGTATGGCATAGTGGGCCATCCCTTTAATCGCAGCAGTTGGGATGCAGGGCAGGCAGATCCCTTGCGATTGAGGCCATCTGGAGTTAAAGGGAGACAGTCTCAAAACAAACAAACAAACAAAAAAACCAACAAAAAAGATAACAAACAAATAAAAAGTGGCCAAATTATACCTGTTGGCAAACAATATGTTTCTCATCATACAGATTCTAAAGACTTCACTCAAAAACTGTTAGACCTGATTAACATTAGGGATAACATTAGTAGGGTCAAATCGATTTATAAAATTCAATAGCTTTATTATATACCAATAGCAAACACTTTCTGAAAGAATTCAGAAAAGCATTTTCATCACAGTAGCTTCAAACATTTTACTGTCTTGGTTTATTTTCTTGATGTTGTGATAAAAAACACTGACCAAGCAACTTAAGGGAGAAATTTTACTGGGCTCACAGTTAAAGCAAGAGCGTATCTTGACAGTGAAATGAAAGCTTCAGGAGCTTGATGTGCCTGGTCACATTGAAGCCACAGTCAAGAAAGAGAAAACAATGAATATTTCCTAGTGCTCAAATTGTTCCCTCTAGATTTTACAGTCCAGGATTCCCTGAAATGGAATAGTTTTACCCACAGTCAAAATGGGCAGTACCACATCAATTAACGCAAGATAACCTCCCCCAAGTATGCACTGAGATTCATCTCCCAGGTGATGCTAGAGCCTGTCAAGTTAGTAATTCACACTAATCATCACAATTTCTTAGGAATTAAACTAATCAAAGAAGTTGAATATCTCTTATAATGAAAAATTTGAAACACTAAAGAAAAAAATTAAAGATGTGGACAAAATATCCCCTGCTAATGGATCAGAGAATTAATATCATGAAAATTATAGATTCAATGAAATCACCTCGAAATTATAATGATGACCTTCATGGGATAGAAAAATAATTATCAAAAAAGATTCCAAATAGCAAAGTCAATCCAGTACAAGTAATGAAATGATCATAATACTTCCTGTAGATTCAGAGCAACAAAAAATTGACCCTGGCCCTGAAATAAACATTTAGAAATGGAATAGAAACAACCATCAGATTTTTCACTAAAAGAAAACATGTTCACAACCAATGGTGCCTGAAAAACTGGAGTGTCATGTATAGAAGAATGAAACAGTATCATTATTTCTCACCAAATTAAAGTTGGATTTTAATACAAAACCCGAAAATTTAAACCTTTTAAATGAAAATACTTCCAGATATAGCCATACCCAAAGACTTTCTGAAAAGAACTGCAATAGCTTAATAAATAATTGCAGAAACTGACAAATGGAACTGTAGGGAATAAAAGAAACTTTTGCATACTGTGGGGATAATTAACTGAGAGGAGAAAACAGCTTATAAATTGGAAGACAAGGGGAATAGTTCTGTGGTAGAGCATTTGACTATAGAATGGGAGACACATATTTGCTAGTTCCTGTTTTGAAAGAGTATTATTGTCTTGAGAATGTAAGAATTCAAAATTAAATATGACCCCAAATCAACCAATGAAATGAACAAATATTTCTCAAATAATAAAGTACAATTGACAAAAAGTATGTTTCACATCACAGTCGTCAGGGCATGCAAATTAAATTCACTTCGAAATTCCATCTCAACCCACTCAGAATGTTATCATAAAGAAAACAAATAACAAAAGATGCTAATGAGGATGTGGCAAAAAGGAATCTTTAAACCTTTCTGGTAGGGATGCAAATCAGTTTAACCTATAGAAATCAATAGGGAAGTTCCATTCAAAATTAAGAAGAAAAACTACTCTGTGACTAAGTTGCAGCACTTTTGGAGATACACAAAAAGGACTATAGCCAATGCATTACAATGATACTTACATATTCATGTTTATTTTGGTACTATTCACAGTAGCCAGGTTATGGTACCAGCCAAGATTTTGATCAACATACGAATAAAAGTATGTTGTATATACACGATGAAGCTTTATTCAGCTATAAAGAAGAATAAAATCACATAATTTGCAGAGAAGTGAGTATAACTACAAATCATGATATAAAGCAAAACCAAGTCAGAATAAGAAAAACAAATACCAGATGTAAATTCTCCAGATTGTAGGAAACACGCATAAATGACATGGAAACAGAAAGAACAGGGTGAGGAAGAGACTTGTAGGAAAGAGGCTAAATGAAGATATGATGATGAACATGATCAAATTACATTACACACTTGAAGACTTTTAATTTAAGACTTTTAATTTTTAGAAAAAAATTAAATAAAAGGCATGGTGGTGCATGCCTTTAATCCCAGCACTCAGGAAGCAGAGACAGGTGGATCTCTGTGAGTTCAAGGCCAGCCTGGTCTACATAGTGAGTTCCAAGCCAGTCATGGCTACAGAGAGACCTTGTTTTAAAAATACCAAACAAAAAATAAATAAATAAATAATAAAAATAAATAAATAAATAAAAGGTTACTAGTATCCAATGCACATCATCTATTATATTTTCAATTTTACACATAGAATTTATTATAGTACTTCTTTTGCAGACTATGTTAAACCTCTGTGTAGTGTGCTTTTGGAAAGACTCTCTCTCTCTCTTTCTCTCTCTCTCTCTCCCTCTGTGTGTGTGTGTGTGTGTGTGTGTGTGTGTGTGTGTTGACCACCAGCTATCTAGTTAGACCAAAGACTTGGGAGTCAAACATAGCTAAATCCAAGTTAAAGTGGCAATGACCATCTATTACCTTCTGATAAAGAGGCTTTAAATAATTAAGAGACTCAAATTTAGAACTGAGTGTTCTTATGAAATTTTAGGACTATTTATCTCAATTTGTATGAGAGCTAGTACATTTTTTATAAAGAAAGCATGAAGATCTAAATGTGTGAATTTTACTAGAGTTTTCTAATGCTCACTCATTTCTGATTCTAAGTTTATGAGAGTACAATTGCTCTGAAAATGGTAAATACTTTATTTTTATCTCATGACTTATTTATTTATGTAGTAAAATTATACTATTTAATTTTAGAATGAAACCTTCAAACAATTATGTATTTGGAATTGACTACTGTGATTGTATTACATATGAAATTTGCAGGTAAATGGATAGACCTAGAGAGTGTAATACTAAATGAAGTAACACAAACATAGAAAAGCAACAGAGGCATGTTTTCCTTCATTTGCGGATTTGTCCCGGCCCGCGGGACTTTCAAGGGGGTACCTGGAGTGAGGAGTGGGGATTGAATGGGGCAAGAGACACAGAGAATGGAGACAAAACAGTGCTCTGATCAAGTCTCGTTTATTGAACGTCTGCACAAAGCTTTTATAGGGAAGCAGAGGGCGGGAGAAGCTCAGCTGGTAAGTTCTGCTGTTTACCGTACATTCCACAGCCAGACCACCAGGCAAGATGTTTTTACTTTTTACAGGATGAGGAAATTTACAAGGTTGAGGCAGAAAAACATGTTTTTCACAAAGTCATCCTGCCACTCTTAAAAGGAAGTCAGAGGTTGAAGCCTTAAACAGCTTGCTTTACAGATAATAGTTACTATTTCTGGGTAGGGAGCCCACGGGGCCCATCATGGATTGTAGCACTAATCCCTTATGTGTGAGTATATAGATTCTGAAGTAACACCAGGAGCCAGGTAAAGGCAAAGGATACATGGAGGTAAAGGAAAAGAAACAAACTGAAAGGGAGATAGTAAGGAATAGAAGCTACCTGAGGAAGGTGGAAAAATTGTGAGTAATCCTCAGGGAGGAGAGAAGGGAGGGACATGCAAGGAACCATGGTGTGGTGGAAGGAGGGAAGTCAGGAACCAAAAAATGGTGGAAGTCAGGAGGTATTGGGGGCAGGGTGGGAATAATGGGGTAACTGTGACTAGGAAGGGAGGGAGGAGGGAGGCTGGATGGGAGAAAAAAGAATAGAGATGAGTGAATCTCACGGGGCGGGGGGACTTGGAAACCTAGAAGGAAAGGTGATGTCCTAGAAACCCTGTAAAATTGCACATAATGTCTAAACATTAATGCATATGTATACCTAAGAGTTGCTTGGAAGGGAATGCAGTGTGAGATAGAAAAGACCTCCTTTAGAGTGAATATCATGCCATAAAGCACTCAACAAAGAAACTTGTATTTCCTTGTATTAGGTGACACACCTGCATTTGACTTTCTACAACCAAGGCTCATAGAACATAGCAGAATAAGGGGTAAAGAGAGGGACAATGCAGCCCTCAACTCTCAGCAGTGAGGCTTCTGTGTACATCAGTGTGTTACACACCAAAGACCTCAAGTGGCCAAGCTTTGGAGAATAAAAAGCTGTAGAGTGTTGGATGGGACTCCTATATGGAATCTCACCCACCCATGGCTCAGGGACCATTGTGGAAGAGGAGACAGAAAGACTGTAAGAGCCAAGGCTGGTTCATGAACTTATGAGGTAGAAGCTTCCAGACCAATGGAGGCTTGCTCATTTGTGCCTGCAGCAGCAATAGCATCCAATGGGGTACCCATATCAGATCAATTAAACAAGGGCCCAAAGGGGAGGTAGGAAATAGGTGGCAGGTCAGCACTAGCTCAAGAACTATTTGAGACTGGTTGCTGCTGGGTGAGGGAGAGTATGACTTACTGGATGGGCTGACTAGACTCCAGTGGATGTGTTTACACTGATGGATATTTGACTACAAACACCTGAATGAATAGGACTCAGCATGTATGGCAGAGTGCATGGGGTTCAGTGGGGGTAACGGGGCATGGATTGGGAGGCAGTCTGGATGTGAGTGCACAATATTGTACGAAATTTTAAGAGTTCAATAAAAATAAATAAAATAAGAGCTGGGCTTGATGGAACACCTTTGATCCCAGCACTCAGGAGGTAGAGGCAGGTGGATCTCGGTGAGTTCGAGGCCAGCCTTGTCTACATAGTGAGTTCCAAGTCAGCTGGGTCTACAGGGACACCCTATCTCAAAAAGACCAAAAAATAATAAATAAATAATAAACAAATAAATAAATAATACAATAAAAAGAGTATATCCTGGATATCAAATATATACATATATACATATATGTGTGTGTGTATGTGTGTGTATATGTATGTATGTATTGAGATAGCCCTAGGATATGTTGTGTTCTTATATTAATAAATTCTAATTTGTCTGATATAATATTTCAAAAATATACACAGATTTCATTTAAAATTAAGCATTCATTCAAATACAAAGAGGTCATATAGAAATAGACAAAATGTTATGGTTAATATTCCTTGTCACCTTGAATAGATTTGGAATAACCTAGATGGCACACTAGTTGTTCCATCCATGATACTGTTTTCAGAAAGGTTTAGCCCTGAATGTGGACAGCACCAATGCATTGGTTAGGATCCTGGACTAAGTAAAAAGTGAACCAAGTAGAAATATAACTGAGCACCAACATTCATCTTTCTGTGACCCCTGATTGTGAACACAGTGTGACTAGCCACTCCACAATCCTGTCACCATACTTCCCCTCTATGATACATCACACTCTCAAACAATGTTAACAAACAAAAATAAACTTCTCCCTTCAATTGCCTTTTGTCAGATATTTTCTAACAGCAATCAAAAAAGCACCAAATGCAAAAAGGGTTAGACATAATTAAGTGATGGTGAATGCAAAAGGAAAGATGACAGGAGAGCTAAGATCAGAAATCAGATGCACTAATTGAAAGGCATTACAAGTTAACAAAGGTCTGGAAAATTACATGTTATGATATGAATGAAAATGAACCTGAGACAGACTTCTGCATGTAGTAGGGCCTCCATAAATTATCCCAACAGCAAATATTAAAAAAGGGAAATGTTTGTGCTTTTCCCCATCATGGAAAATATTAATTAAATTGGTTATTAAGGGAAATTACACATATAGATAGTCCTTTTTACACATATGTGTTCTGTTTGATTCAAGAAGTCTTACGTGATGTGAAAAATCTATCACATAAAACTTAGACTTGAAGCCATGCGTAGTGACACAGACCTTTATTTCCAGCACTCCGGAGGGAGAGGAAGGCAGATATCTGTCAGTTCGAAGCCAGCCTATGGTACAGTTATTACAAAGATCCAGAACTGGTCAAACACAGATAATAAGTATCTCTGAGAGGCTTAAATCTAAGTGACACAGCTGCAATGCAACCTCTACACATAGAATTAACACATCTAGCACCTCTCACTAAAGAAGTTTCCTCATTCAGCAGATTGTGATTAACAAACCAACCTGGTATTTGGCCAATGTTCTGGAAACAATAGCTTGGAGAGTGATTATCCCTGAATAGGAATTTTAAACCTCTGCTTCCCAAGGCTCAGGGATCATTATCAAAGAGAAGTCACAAAAATTGTAAGATCACAAAGAAACAGTCTTCCACACAACTGGTCAGTTATTCATATGAACTCAGCAATGGTGACAGCATGCACATGTTCTATGCAAGCTCAAACTGGGCAAAATTCCAAAATAGACATGAGGAAATGGGTAAAAAACCCCAACACAATCTAAGGAACTTTTTGCAGTTGGTGGCCTCAGGGAGGGGAAAGACAGTAACTTGCAAGGTTTCAGGGATGGGACACTTGTTGGACCCAGTGAGTAGACCCATACTGAAGGACACTTAGACAGTCCCCCTCCACGTACATGAAATTGAGCAGGGGCAACAGTGGGGAGGTGTGAATGGTGGATGGGATCTAAATTCCATAAAATTATTTATTCCATAAAAATAGTAAAGATTAAAATAAATTTAAAAATCTTTGGCTTAATTGGACTTTGATAAGGAAGAGCAATAGTGTGGATCAAATTAAATACATCATAAAATAATGTAAAAAAAAATAAGGAAACCTTACTTTTCATACGAAGGAGTTACCATTCCCAGTACTGTGAAATTAAGATCTGAAGGTGACACCTACCTCCTACTATCCCTCTCCCTTGGGGTCTTTTTCCCTGTTTACCCTCATTTTTCCTTTCCATTTTCCTGGCTCCTGTGGCTATATAAGGATATATACTCACATAATAAGGATTTTGAGGGAAGATCCACAAATGAGAGAGAACATAAGTTGCTTGTGTTTTCTGAGTCTGTGTTACTTTGCTTAGTATAAAGTTTCTAGTTCCGTCCATTTACATAAAAATTTCATGATTTCATTTCTCTTTACCACTGAGTAGAATTTCATTGTATAAATGTAACACATTTTCATCATCCACTCATCAGTTGAGGGACACTTAGGTTGCTTCCACTTCTTAGCTATTGAGAAAGGAGCAAGGAACACGGTTGAACAAGTATCTCTGAAGTAGGATGAGTCTTTTGGGTGTGTGACAAGGAGTGGTATAACCGGATGGTATTGTAGACTTATTTTTAGTTTTTAAATAGTTCTCCACAGTGCTTTCCACAGTAATTGCAGGAGGTTTCAATTCCACCAAGAGTGGATATTGGCCCACGCCTTCACCAACATTTGATGTCTTTTGTTCTCTTGATCTTAGCCAGTCTGACTCAGGTAACATGAAATATTAAAGTGGTTTTAATTTGTATTTTCCTAATTACTAAGGATGATTAACACTTTTTTAAGGTGATTCTTCACCAATTTTATTACTTCTTTTGAGAGCTCTTGGCTCAGGGACCTTAGCAGAAGATTGTAAGAGCGGAGGAAAGCGGTGGAGTGTCTCCCAAACTGCCTGTTTCCTCCAAGGGGCAGGGCCTGCTGTGGAGAATTGATCAGGGAGGGGTATTCTGCACTATCTTGGGGACAAAAGCAGCGAGCAGCCAGGAACCTGCTGGGACTGGCATGTAGAAAAAGATTGCCCCCACATCTCACCTACCTCGTGAGAGGGGGCATATGCTGACATGGAGCCAGACTGCTGGCCCAGGATGCATGGGCGAATGTTAACGGAGACTGTGGGTGGGCACTGAAGCAATCCGGGAAGGTGGCTGCCCGCAGTGCAGAGCTGGGTGCTGGATGCCAGGCATTAGTCTCTGTAAGTTTCTCTACCCCTCCAAGATATAAACTCTAATAAATTCATATAAAAATATATTATATGGTTTGTCTGATAGTGCAAGAGACTCAGAGAAATCTGGAGACACTGGTGAAGATTTTCTCCCACTCTGTGGGTTTCTTCACTGATTGCTTGTTTCCTTTGCTGTACAGAAGCTTTTCCCGCTAATCAATTATTGCCGTTAATTCCTGAGAAACTGATGTCCAGTTTATAAAGCTCTTTCTGCACCTATATCTTGTAGGGTATGGCTTATAATTTCTGTTAACAGTTTCAGCATTTCAGTCTTTGCACTGAGGTCTTTGACTCATTTGGAGTTGACTTTTTCAGAGTGATAGATGGTTTCATTCTTCTACAGGGGGAGATTCAGTTTTTCCAGAAACATTTGTTGAAGATACATTTTCCTCCAGTGCGTGTTCTTGGCATCTTTGTCAAATATCAGGTTGCCTAAATTGAATGCATTCATGTTTTGGTCTTTTATTTGTTCCACTGACATGTCTTTTTTTGTGCCAATACCGTGCTGTTTTTATGAGTAGATCTCTTAATATAGTTTGAGTTACTGTTTGGTAATCCTCTCAGCGTTGTTCTTTGTGCCCAGAATGGCTTCCGCTATCCAGAGACTTTTGAGTCCCTATATGAATTTTAGGATTTTTTTTTTATGAGGAAAATGGGGAAAATGAGGGTGTTTACCTTAGAAGAGAGGAGAGATACTTATACAAGAAACAATAGGAGTAAGGGGAAGAGGAAGCTGGAGAGCGGAGAACAGTAGGAGACAATAGTATTAATGGGAAAATGAGGATTCTTTAACTGGGGTGGGAGGAGGAAGGATTACACATGGGGGAGACAGAGGAGGATAAAATAATATTTAGGTGGTGTGAAAATCCTGAGGGAAATATAATAGTTCAAAAGTCTACAGAAAAGCACATACACAACAATAGACAGGCCAATGCACACATTTAAGTAAAAACTTATAGAGAAAAAAAAATCGAAACCACTTATAGATTTTTTTTAACTGACAAAGGGATGGGGAGATGATTTAATCAGCAAACTAATTGCCTTTCAATCATAAGAATATGTATTTTCTCCCCAATCCCCATCACACATGAAGAAATGCTGGGCATGCTAGCAAGAGCTTGTAATCCCAGGGTTAGATAGGTGGAGACAGCGAGATCCTGTGGGCTCTCTGGACAGCTAGTCTACCTTAATTAATGAGGTCCAGGCCAATGAGAGATATGGACTCAAAGGAATTAAGTTGTTTTACTGCAGATGACGCCAATGATTAGCCTCTCGTCTATAAACTCTCTCTCTCTCTCTCCCTCTCCCTCTCTCTCTCTCTCTCTCTCTCACACACACACACACACTAACACAAACACATAAGAACACACATAAATAGAAGTAAAAAGAACTGACCATCTGTGATACAAGGCAAAACTATGTAGACTGCCATAATAAAAGACTAAAATTTACAAATGAGTTCAAAAGCATGGTGGGTTTAAATGAAATGAGAACACTTATTTCTTCTTTAGTATTCAAGAAAAAAATTAAAAGGGGAGAGATTGCTTTCTGTCTTTGTATCTCTGTCTCTGTCTGTCTGAATGTCTATATATACATGTACATACATATAAGTGAGTGCATGTATGCATATGTATATGAAATTTAGAGAAAATTACAATGTAATAATACAATTATAATTAACAGTTTCATTTCTCTAGAATTCATTTTTCAAACAAATAAAGCAAGTAAATGATATCAAAGCATCTCTGTTCCACTCAATTACAACATTCAAGAATTCATTGATTTGGTAGGGATGATAAATCTCAGTATAGAATAATATACTGTGTACATTTAGAGTTGCTAATGTGTTCATGTGTTTCGGGCTTATTATTTGGGATTTGAAAACCTATCAGGAAACTCCTCCCTGAAGAAAACAAATTACCTATACAGCAGAAGCCATTGATGATGTGTAGCTCTTCATCTAGAGGTAGAACCCTGTGAAATTTCACCCATCCACACTGGCATGTCTATTGATGTTGGCAATATGAAGGTCTTTCAGCTAATATTGTTGAGTTTTTAAGAGTCCAATTTCCTTGCCCTATCTAGAATATTCTATCTAGCAGCAGGCATCCTGGACTTCTGGCTTCTAAAATTTTTTGTCCTTTCTATTATGTTCTGTGAGCCTTAGGTGTAGGGAATGCATTGTTCATCTTTCAATCAAGGAGAGACACCACATGGTCATTTCTTTATGTACATTTTGATCAGTTTTGGAACTTTGTAATTGCCTCTATCTGCTGCAAAATACACCTCACTGATGAGTAGTGAAAGCTATTCTTGCTTGTATATGTGAGTGTATGTATTTAGGATACAATAGTATATAATGTTGGTCTAGGAAAGTAACAATGAAAGGGTCCCTTCTAGGGCTATGACTTCTCTAGTCATGTATACATGGCTATACTGACAGTACCACATATGAATTTCTTTCTATTGCATGAGCTTGATGTCAAATTAGAAAGCTGTTGATTACTCCCATGATAAAAATACCCTGAATACATCAAAAGAGATATTTTCAGGACTACTCATTGTTGTAGTTCATAGACTTTACTGCTGGGTAGGATCATTGTTTGGTTTTATTGCTCAGCAGCTTGCATAGCACCTTCTGAGACTATAAAAGCTAGTCCTCAGGGAGCAGGCTTCTAGGTCATTTCCAGATCAATTTTTTCTCCAAGTCCTGTGTCTGATGTGTGTGGTATCTTCAACAATAGGATCTTACTTCATGTTCTGGGAGGCAGTCAATTGTTATAGTAATAACCTATATTATTTTTGGAGTCTCTTGGAGTACCCTGATCAACAATTGCAAGGGAGGTTTCCTTTGTCTAGCACTAGGATTTTTGTTAGACAGACTTGAGCTATACTACACATTGAGATATATATATATATGTGTGTGTTTTAAAGTAAGCTATGTTTTTACATTTTTAGTATTATTTACTTCTCCTTCTTATATTTATCTTTTCTCTTGTATTACCAGCCACTCTTTCCGCAGCTTAATTACCGCCTACATTTGTCCCATTTTTCCCTTTGATAGCACCTGTGTCTTATTACCTCCTCTTTTGAGTTCCTTCACTCTTCTCACTGTGGTCTCTTTCTACATTCCTAGGTCTTGCAGTTCCTTCAAGATATATACTGGCATCTAAACTTTCAGAGCTAGGACTATAACTGACAGTGGTACAGGTTATTGAACCTAGAGACTCAGAAAGGTATAATTTATGTTTTTCTTCTTCATGACTTTCTTTCTAAACATGCTTTCTTTAAGGCTTTGGGCTGCCCCTAGCATCTTGTAATATTTCTTTACTTTTTCCTCTAAAGTTTCCTTCTCCTATCCATGTGGCTGCAAGTCAGCCACATGTCTCACCTCCATGCATGCTCTAAACCTGGGTGACTAAATGGATTTTGTGCTGGAGAGCTTTAGTGTCAACTTGACACACCTGGGTTGAGGGAGCCTCAGTCCAGGAATTGCCTCTATTGGACTGGCCTGTGGCCATGTCTGAAGGGCATCTTCTTGATGAGTGATGTGGGAGGGCCCAGCCCACTGTGGGTGGTGCCACCCCTGGGCAGGTGGGCCTGTGTTGCATAAGAAAGTAGGTTGAGCAGGGGCCAAGAGAGCAAGCCTGTAAGCAGCGTTCCTCCATGGCCTGTGCTCCAGCTCCTGCCTCCAGGTTCCTGCCCTGAGTTCCCTGATGAACTGTGACCTGGGAGATGTAAGACAAATAAACCCTTTCCTCCCCAAGTTGGTACTTGTCAGAGTATTTTGTCAGCCACATGCCTCGCCTCCATGCATGCTCTAAACCTGGGTGACTAAATGGCTTTCTTTCTTTCTTCCCACCATTCTCCTCCTCGAGGTGCCTGCCCTGAAGATTTTTCTTTAAGATTCTAATAAAATTGTAAAAGCTTCCATTTAGTCCATTCCTATATTCTTTTATGAGTGAGACTAAGAACCCTCTAGGGGCCCTTCTTTCTCACTGGTTCAAAAACAAACATACACCTCAGCTTTTAGGCAGGTCTTGGTTGTAACTTGTAATATCAGTCTTGGGAGGCTAAGTAGAAGGACTGGCATTCCAAGCTAAGCTCTGGGTACTTTGTGTTAGTACTGAGTGACTCTGTCTTGACCCTTGCTTCCCTTTTATCTCAGGCAAATCAGAGCTAAGGTTGAACTTAGTTCCAACAACCACCTCCCTTCCCCTCAAAGGCCTGGTTCTGGGTAATGGAATGTAACCCTCTCCCTGAAACAACCCTCTGTCTAGTGACTTCCACGGGGTGATTAACAATTGTTTGTTTGGCCTCTGTATATGTGCTAGGCTCTGACAGAAAAGTGTAATCTCTCCGTTTGCAGATGAGCATTCCACAAGAATGAAGCCCTGTGGTTTTTACCTTAAAGACTTCCTCCCTACTTAGAAAGCTACCAGGGGTTTCATACCCGCCCTTCGGTAGTTAAAATAAAATTCATTTAATTCTAATTTGCTTGAGTCTGGTGGTCCTTCCCGGTAGCCCCAAACATTGTGAAAACAATTTTTAAAATATATGTTCCACATTACAAGCAATGATCCCTTTATAATTAGGGCATATTTTGAGTCAGTGTAGTTGTAATTAAATCTGTTCTTTCTGCATATTCCAAATCTTTGAAACTGATTAATAACTTCCTTGCATATTTTAACCATAGTCCCGCCAATTGAAAAACAATGACATTTTTCTAATCAATTTTATGTCTAAAATGTTTACATATGTGTATATATAATACAAATGTGTTGCTTGCCTAGTTTTCATTATTATAGTTTGCAATAAAAATTCTATTTTTCCCCCTCTGTTGCATTTCATGTCCTACATCTGATTGCACAAGATTTTTATAATCATCACTGTACTTTTAAGGTTTGCTTATTTTTGCTATTATTCATATACAGCTTTTATATACTGTTTATTATAGTGTTTTTTTTCTAAATCACTACAAGGCTTTAAAATGATATTAAAATTAATCTTTATCATAAACAAGAAAATTGTAACCCTTGATGTTTTTCCTAAGAAAACTAATTGTTTAATTACCAAGCAGAGCAGTAGATATTCAAAGATTCCTCCTTCCCGGAGTGTACCACCTTTAATCTTCTGGTGAGCTTCTGGCATTAAACCTGCCAACAGTCTTTCTCATTTTCCTCTTACCCTTGGTGTGGCTTCTTAGCTAGAATCTTCCTTATCTCACTTCCCCTAAGGCAATGTTATAGCAGATTCTGGCAGCATTTCAGTAATTGCTGTGAGGTGCTTGATTCCCTCCTGCTGATTGTCAGGGAAAACAATTGAACATCCTCTCCTTGAATATGTTAGTGCTACAAGTTAGCTCTTTACTTTTGACAACACTCAGTTCCAAATCAGTGACTTTTTCAATTATTCGTATTCCTACGATTTTTAATTCCTTTCTACTTGAGAGAATGACTATTGGTGTCTCAATTGGTGCTTAGAATTTTTGTAATATAGGTGAGCTTATTTTGAATAATATTTTAGAGAAGACTTATTCCTTAACTGTGCTGAGACTTTATTGAAGTGTTAACAATGGTTATATGATTAAAAGAGGGAAAATGAACCATCAAGCCTCTATATTGCCCTTTGTAGAATGAGTGACAAATCTGGTCATAATCTTTTAAGAGCATGGTATTTAGAGTCACATATTCTAAGTGCTTATATCCTTCAGTGTTGAAATTTGTTATATAAAGCATTTCATGAATTTATCTGCTTATTCATATATTGTTAGCTTTTAATATCCAACAGAATCAGCACTTTGGAAATGGGGGCTTAGTAAACCTGTTAAACTGTTCTACCAAATTCATTTTAGTTGATGCAAAGTAATCTTAACAGCTTCTAAGAACAACAAGTTTTCCTGTTACTGGGATAGACTTCTGTTCACAAATGACTGCCTTGCTTTGTCAAGAAACTCCAGTGGAATCAAGTGAACATTTGAAAATTGCCATGTTCAGACTTTTTTCTAGTTCCCTGTCTAGAACTTGTAATGCTAATTACTCTCGCCTTTATTCCTCCTTCATATCTCCTATTCATGATTCAAGGACTTTCTTCTCCCTTTAGAGCCAAGACTTATGCAATTTGGGAGTCTTTTAGATAGACCCACTGAAGGGGTACTCCAGTTGCCTCACACTGCATCCCTGTTCAGCATAGAAGAAGCCAGAGCAGTCTGCGTACCTATTCCTTACTGACAATTTGGGTAAACCCTTCAGAAGATGGCAGGATAAGAATAGGAGGTAGGAATTGGCTAGGCAGTTAGGGTAAAAAGACCCCAAAGAAATGTAGCCAGTTTCTTGGCTAAAAGTCAAAATGTCCTTCTGCCTGTTAGCAACATACTCTGTTCCAAAGGCCAAAAATATCTAAAGTATTTGGGAGCTTGTATCTAATCCTTAAAAGATTTTAGGGTACCTCTTCAGAGTGGGGGGATGTTGGAGGGGAGGGAGTGGGCATGGATTTGATCAAAACACCTTATATGCATGTATGAAAATCTCAAAGTTTTTGTTAAAATTTTTTTAAAAAGTAAACAATTTATTATGAGCTAAAGATGAGTGAGTATGGCCCAGCAACATGGATTCAAGTTACACTATGTTCTACAATGGAAGATTTTATGTGATCAGAATCTCTATACAGCCTGCCTAGCAGAAACTAGGGAGGGGCATGGAAATGGGTAGAAAGAAGCAAGTTATTCAGGACCAGCCCTAAGGAAGACAGATAAACCTCCATCTCCAATCACTGTCCTAGAGGATAAGGCTGAGTGTAAGACTTTTATAAGACAGAGATACAGTGAGACAGAGGTGGGAAATGCTCATGACAGGTAGGCTATTTTGTTCACCTTACCTTCACATTAGGGCATTCTTTCTAGAACTTGACCTGTTGGGTCAAAAATCAATATTTTCTCTTCAGATGACAGTACTGTTTTCTGTAAGTCAATTCACATAAATGGAGGAGAGGAAGAGACAGAAGATACTGTGTGTAAAAATTAGGAAAAGGAATGGTAAGGGAACCAACTGCTAAAGTCTCCAATTCATCCCTTCACTTTCTATCCCCCTTGTTCAAAAGAGGCAGGGGAATAAGTTTGTTGCAATGGGAATTGTCTCTTTAGTCACATGAACATATGGTTTGGACATATATGTCCAGGTTCTGGCAGATTATGATGAGAGACAAAAATTGACTTTCTCTACTGTAACATGACAAAGAAATTGTCTCCGTTACGGCTTCTTAACTGAAGCCTAAAGGAGGGCTTGTCATCAGAAAAATGGTTTATGGAAGGGTAAATGGAAAAGTAAGGGGAATCAGGGATCATTTCAGATATATGAACTTTTATAGACACAGAATAAGACATAAAGTGATGAATTTGCCAAATTGGAGAGGGCATTATGTAGCAGTCTACAGCAAGACATAGGAAAGTTTCCGTTGGTTTCAGATGTTATCACAAATGATTTTAGCCTAATTTTGCTTGGGTCTAGCTATCTGATAAACAGGGATGGGTGCCTTTGTTGCTATTAAACCAAGATAGTTTTAGATTGCATTCAGAATTTCATATTAAAGAATTAAAAATAGTCCAAGATAATTTTGGCTTACCATCTACAATGTTCCATCTCTCCCCAGTTTAGGTGTGATGGTATGTGTATTAGTCAGGGTTCTCCAAAGAAACAGAACCAGTAGAATGAATATGTATAGAGATTTATCAGCTTATCTCACAGGATAGAGTCCGAGTAGTCTACCAATGGCTGCACCACACTGGAGAGGCTGAGAATCTGCAGTCACTCAGTCCACAAGGCTGGATGTCTCAGTAGTCCCAATCCGGTGCTAAAGGTCTGACAAATTCCAAAATATCAGCTAGTCTTCAGTCTACAGCAGCAAGACGAACTCACCAGTGAGAGAGAAGGCAAGCCGCAAAAAAAGCCCCACGTCCTCCTTTGCCTTGGTCTTTTATACTGGCTGCCATCAGAAGGTAACGCCCACATTTACGGTGTGTCTTCTGGCTTTAGATGATCCAGTAAAGAAGATCTCTTTCATTTCAGTTAATCTCAGATCCAATCAAGTTGACACCCAGGATTAGCCATCACAAGTCCACCCCTTGTCAACTTGATA
>NW_008353893.1:1104294-1105690 GCF_000622305.1 Nannospalax galili | reverse complement strand
AGTTAAATATTTATTTGGGAGAAGTGTACAGAGATGGGATTGAGAGGAAAGTATGTTTTAAATGGACAATGTCCTCAGAAAACCTTTCCTACTAACAGCACTTAAACCTTCAACTTCTATCTTTATATACCATTATTCTTCAAAATATTCTACCAATATGAAGAATGAGAAAAATGTGTTACAGATTTTCATTTTCCTGATTATAAAAACAGGGGTTGTAGTCATATCAGCGTTGGTGACTGGGAGTCCGTGCTGTGGAGCCCATGCATAACCTCCACTTCTGCCATCGTGGCCACTTTGTTTTTGGGCCATGGGAGAAACAGTACCATATAGAGGCTGCTGATTCACAGCATACACTGCCTTCTGGAGGACCCTGCCCCGGCCCTCTAGGCTACTGCCATCTAATTGGTTCTGTAACTATGTCTTTAAGAGACCATTCCATCGTTCTCTCAAGCCAGCTGCTTCAGGATGGTGGGAAACATGGTAAGACTAATGGATTCCATGACCATGGGCCCACTGTCGCACTTCTCTGGCTGTGAAGTGAGTTCCCTGGTCAGAAGTGATGCTGTGTGGAATACCATGACAGTGGATAAGGCATTCTGTAAGTCCCTGGATAGTAGTTTTTGCAGGAATGGCAAATCAATAACCAGAATAAGTGTCTATTCCTGTAAGGACAAAACGCTGTCCCCTCCAAGATGGATGTGGTCCAATGAAGTCAACCTGCCACCAGGTTGCAGGCTGGTCACCACGGGGAACAGTGCCATATCGGTGGCTCAGTGTTGGTCTCTGCTGTTGGCAGATCTGGCACTCAGCAGCAGCTGTAGCCAGGTCACTTTTCATGACTGGGAGTCCATGCTGTCGAGCCCATGCATAACCTCCATCTCTGCCACCATGACCACTTTGTTCATGGGCCCATTGAGCAATGACAGGAACAGCTGAAGAAAGAGGCTGACAGTCCACAGAGCGGGTCATCCGATCTACTTGATTATTAAACTCATCTTCTGCTGAAGCCACTTTTTGATGAGCATTTACATGAGACACAAGTATGTTCACATCCTTTGCCCATTTGGAGAGATCTATCCACATACTTCTTCCCCAAATGTCTTTCTCACCAATTTTCCAATCATGCTCCTTCCAAGTCCCTGACCATCCAGCCAAACCATTGGCTACAGCCCATGAATCAGTATATAATCACACTTCTGGCCATTTCTCCTTCCAAGCAAAATGCACAACCATGTGCACTGCCCAAAGTTTTGCCCACTGTGAAGACTTTCCTTCCCCAGTGTATTTCAAGGCTGTTCCAGAAATTGGCTGTAATGCCGCAGCTGTCCATTTCTGAGTAGTGCCTGCATAGGGTGCAGAATCATCTGTAAACCAAGCCCTAGTCTTCTCTTCC
>NW_008353893.1:1103179-1104013 GCF_000622305.1 Nannospalax galili | reverse complement strand
ATAATGGATTGTTGCTGTGCATGGCCTACTTCATGGCTTGGGGGATCAGATAACACCCAGCTCATGATGAGCAGCTCCAGTCTCATGGTGACTTGGTGGCCCATCGTCAAACGTTTAGTTTCCACTAAGGCCCAATAGCAGGCTAAGAGCTATCTTTCAAAGGGAGAATAGTTGTCCGCAGATGAAGGCAAAGCCTTACTCCAAAATCCCAATGGCCTCCACTGTGATTCCCCTATCGGGGCCTGCCAGAGACTCCAAACAGCATTTTTATCAGCCACTGATACCTCAAGCACCATCAGATCTGCTGGATCATATGGCCCAAGGGGCAGAGCATCTTGGACAGAAGCCTGTACCTGTTGAAGGGCCCTTTCCTGTTCCAGGCCCCACTCAAAGGTAGCTGCCTTCCGAATCACTTGATATATGGGTCGTAGTAATACACCCAGATGAGGAATGTGCTGCCTCCAGAATCCAAACAGGCCCACCAAGCGTTGTTCTTCTTTCTTAGTGGAGGGAGGGGACAAATGCAAACTTATTCTTCACCTTAGAAAGAATGTCTCTGCATGCCCCACACCACTGAACTCCTAGAAATTTCACTGAGGTAGAAGGCCCTTGAATTTTGGTTGGATTTATTTCCCATCCTCTCATGCGCATATGCTTAACCAACAAGTCCAGACTGTCTGCTACCTCCTGCTCACTGGATCCAATCAGCATAACATCATCAATATAGTGGACCAGTGTGATATTTTGTGGAAGAGTCAGGCAATCAAGATCCCTTCGAACCAAGTTATGGCACAATGCTGGCGAGTTAATACACCCTTGAGCCAGGACAGTATA
>NW_008353893.1:1101763-1102960 GCF_000622305.1 Nannospalax galili | reverse complement strand
AATTGGAGTCACTACTTGATTAAGTTTTCGATAGTCAACTGTCATTCTCCATGACCCATCTGTCTTCTGCACAGGCCAAATAGGAGAGTTAAAGGGAGATGTGGTGGGAATCACCACCCCTGCATCTTTCAAATCCTTGATGGTAGCACTAATTTCTGCAATCCCTCCAGGGATGCGATACTGTTTCTGGTTCACTATTTTTCCTGGCAGAGGCAATTCCAGTGGTTTCCATTTGGCCTTTCCAACCTTAAAGCCCTCACTCCACAGGTCAGGGAACCAATGTGGGGATTCTGTCAATTCCTAAGTATATCTATCCCAATTATACATTCTGGTACTGGGGAAATAACCACAGGATGAGTTCGGGGACCCACTGGACCCACTGTCAGTCGGACTTCAACCAAAACTCCATTTATCACCAGACCTCCATAAGCCCCTACTTTAACTGGAGGGCCACAGTGCTTTTTTAGGACCTCCCGGAATCTGTGTCAACTCAGAATCAGTATCCAATAGGCCGCGGAATGTCATATTATTTCCTTTCCCTCAATGTACAGTTACTCTAGTGAAAGGCCGCAGGTCCCTCTGGGGAAGGATGGGTGAGAGGCGAACAGCATAACTCTTTGGTACTGTGACAAAGTCCTTCCTCAAGGGCACCCGGCCTTCCCTTCATTCAAGGGGTTCTGGGTCTGTAAACTGTCTCAAGTCTGGAAATTGGTTGACTGAGCAAGATTCTCTATCACTGTCATTCGTCCTAGAGCTTTTCTGCGTATACAGATCAAATAAAAACTTAGTAGGCTTCTAATGTATGTGGTCCCTGGAAACACCATGATTGATTAGCCAGTACCACAGGTCCATTCGAGTCATGCCATTCATTGTAGGTATTGTTTTGCCTTTGTCGCCCATTATGATAAGTACGCTCACCTTGTCTTTGGTAATTCAGTACTGCTACCTGACCCCTACTTCGAGGTCCTGTTACACCTATTATATTTACATTTAATTTATGCAATTGAGCAGCAGCATCTCCAACTGTAAGATTCTGCATAAGGAAAAGAGCAAAAACAAAGCTCTTCAAACGTTCTGGTGTCTCTCTCAGTACTTTCCATCTTATAAAATCAGTAAAAGGCATGTCCTCTGGGCCCCCCCATTGTGGAGGATTTGGTGTTGCACTGCAAATCCACTCAAGCATACCAATTTGCCTGA
>NW_008353893.1:1085985-1101042 GCF_000622305.1 Nannospalax galili | reverse complement strand
TTCAACTATTCTGTCTTTTGACTAGGGAGTTCAGTCCATTGATATTTAAAGTTATTAATGAAAGATGTGTACTGATTCCTGTCGTTTTTATTTCTGTTCACATTCTTGGTATATCTGTGAATTTCTACAGTTATTATAGTCATTAAATTTTTTTCTATAATCCTGTATTAGTCAGGGTTCTCCAAAGAAACAGAACCAGTAGAATGAATATGTATAGAGATTTATCAGCTTAGTTCACAGGATAGAGTCCGAGTAGTCCAACAATGGCTGCACCACACTGGAGAGGCTGAGAATCTGTAGTCGCTCAGTCCACAAGCCTGGATGTCTCAGTAGTCCCAATCCGGTGCTGAAGGTCTGACGAATTCCAAAATATCAGCTAGTCTTCAGTCTACAGCAGCAAGATGAACTCACCAGCGAGAGAGAAGGCAAGCTGCAAAAAAGCCCTGCGTCCTCCTCTGCCTTGGTCTTTTATACTGGCTTCCATCAGGGTAATGGCCTCTACAGCAGCAAGATGAACTCACCAGCGAGAGAGAAGGCAAGCTGCAAAAAAGCCCTGCGTCCTCCTCTGCCTTGGTCTTTTATACTGGCTTCCATCAGAAGGTAATGGCCACATTTAGGGTGTGTCTTCCAGCTTTAGATGATCCAATCAAGAAGATCTCTTTCATTTCAGTTAATCTCAGATCAAATCAAGTTGACACCCAGGATTAGCCATCACAGTATGCTTATCCAAGGTCAAGTACTCTGTGAAATTTTCAACATATATAATTCTTCTGTGAGGAACTGCAACTTCACTCCATTGTATCAAACAAGTAGACATTATTATGAGATGTCAACTACAGACAACTCAGGAAAAGGAAGTAAAAATGACAAGCAAAATGTTCTAGTTATTTTTCTCATTGATGTGTTAAAATACTTAAAAGACACAGTTGAATGGATGAAGGATTTATTATGGCTCACATTTTCAGAGAATACTATATATCATGGCAGGGAAGTTATGGTACTAGAGGTGAATCATGGTTGTGGCAGTGGAACTGTAAGGTGACTTTCTTATATTGTGGTTGATCAGGAAACAGCTAGAGATTGGGGCAGGAAGTAGGGATGTAGTATAACCCTCAAAGTCTGAACTCCAATGCCCTGATTCCTCTAATTAGGCCTTAATTCTTAAAGTTCTGATATCCTTACAAAATAATACACCTAGATAGGAATCAATCATTAAAATATCTGAGTCTGTGAGAGGCATTTTACATTCAAACCATTATACAAACTGAAGATGTCATTTCATGAAAGAAGACAGTGAAGATTAATAGCTAATACTCTAGATAAGAAAATTATAAGTGAATACAATATGTGCTTTATACAGAAGAATGCATTTCTAAATCAAGCAAGATATAATTACAAGTGAATAGCTTCTTCCAGTTATCTATGATTAAAGGATATAAAAGGAGAGATGTCAGAAAAATTATCAGTATGTAAAAAGTACTTTTTTGATGAATTCAAATTGGCCAAGCAATAGCTCATGATAGGATAAGGCAAGTCTATATTAGAAAATAACAAAATTTAAAACTGATAAAATATTGATTAGACATCTCCCAAAGAAATTTTCACTAACTAAAAAAAAAAATTCTTTGAGAAAATTCAAACAGGAATGTCAATAGGGTTTATTATTTTTTAATGATTCTGCCAGGTATGGAGTGATGGAGTAACGGGGATGGGGAAATAAGTAGCTATGAAAAGGTGTAACCAAAATGAAATGGGCATGAAGAAGCTCCTTGGGAATCTAAGATTGTGGAATACAAGTAAAAAAAATACAGAAAGAGGAGCTAGTAGAACATACGTGATAAGAAATCAAAGGGAGCTAATGGTTTAAGCCAGGGGAATAAAGGCAGAAAAATGAGGGAAAGGAGGCACAAGGTGTGGGCTAATCACAACTAAGGATCTATGAAGAACCCTTATGAATCACTACCACTCAGTAGGCTATTTAGAATTATGTAATTTTAAACAAGTTTGAAGAGAAATAACCCACACTGGTGAACAATGCCGCTCTCTGAAGACACAGGCTATTACATGAAAATCTCAGTGTTAGCCAAAGGTTATTTGCCTATGAGATATTTATCAGAGAGGCCCCGGAGTCATTCAGAACGACACAGACTATAGCCATTGCTCTTTGTGGCCCGCCATAGCTGGATGGTGTGGCTATTACTGAAGACATCAGACACTTTTATTTCAGGGCACAGAGAAATCAGTCATGATCTTAACAGGAAAATATCCCTGCTTTCCTGGAAATGGAAGGTACTATGCCAGGTTCTAGGAGTAAAAAGACATCAATAGTTTTACCCAGTACTGGATCCTTCATGATACAACCTATCATGCAATATGCTCTCACTTATGCAATAGTGGCGGAGCTGTTAATAATGCTAAGCATCTGTTATTTTAATGGGAGTTAAGGCCTTTCCCCCAGGGAGGAATTCATTCTTGGTGCTGTAATCATGGTCAAAATCCATTACTAGAAGTCATTGACCCTACCGGAGAAACTATTGATTTTTTTTCTAAATGATCATGTTTTAAACTGCCTTCTAAATATTTGTGATTTTATCCATAGATTTGTGCTCCTCCCAGTCTTGCTTATTCAGAGAAGCTTACTATTACACTGGGTAGTTTCTAATGCAGCGATGCATTTACTGTCCAAAATGCTAAGAATAAGTGACTGAGTGTTGAACCTTAGCTGGAACATCTGTATGATTCACCTTTCCCAAAAGTCTTAAGGAATATCATAAAAGAAGAGATTGAAAGAATATAAGTGACAGAGGATGGGGAGGAGTATCATGAATATTTTCCTTTGGACATGACATGGCTGTTACAGCATCTGTGGTTACCTCACAAGACTTACAAAGGATCAATCCAGTTAAAAATTCCAGCAAGGAGCAGGGAAGGACTCCCAAGACCCCATGCCTACCTAGGTTTGGGCAGTTGCTGGGAGAGGAAAAATCAATTTTCTTTAGAAATGTGATCATTGATATATTACCCAAGATCCCATGCCCATATGGGCAACACTAAATGGACTCATTAGGTTAAAAAATACAAAGCTAGGTGTGGTGGAACATGTCATTAATGCCAGCAACTGGGAGGCAGAAGCTTTGCATCTCTGTGAGACTGAGGCCAATTTGTTGTACATTGTGAGTTCCAGGCCTCTGGGCCTGGATATATATATGGACATGAAGTTCAAAGCAAGATGTGATGAGGTGTCCTGGGCGAACTTGGAGTGGGTCACAGTGAATGCATTAAACTCATGCATAAAATTTTTAAAGAAAAAAGTAAAATTAATACTTTAAAAACTTACTGTAGTGAGAAAATGAGGGAAATGTACAAAACATTTGTTGTTTTACATTTCTGTAAAATTACAAAAACGTGACAGTTGAGTAATCTGTAGAATACTCCTACCTACATAATGAAATAAGTGAGGTTTTTATGATTGTTTTCCTTTTTATTTTGAGGATCTATATTCAATTATTATACTTATTGTGAGGGAAAATTTTGTGTGTGTGTGCATTTGAGAGTGAGAATATAAAATAATAAAATACCTAAAACCTAAAGCATCATCTTCTGGGGCTGGAAAGACTGTGCACACTGTTTGTTCATGTAGAGGACTCAGGTTCAATCCCCGAACCCTCATGGTAGTCAACAACCATCCTAACTCCAGTTCTATGGGATCAAATGTCCTCTTCTGACCTCTGAAGGAATTGCACATTAGTGCACTTTTATACAAACAAGCAATGCACTCATACACAGAAAATTTTTAAAAGACAAAATATTTAAAGCATCATCTTCTTAATTTAGTTGTTCAAATATCTAACATTCTGCACATATAATTTGTATAAAACAAGTAAATACGTCAATCATAATAAATCTCAGGAAATATCACTTCTAATTTTCCTGAATATAGAAAACACACGTTGTATCCAAGCATAGAAATTGACCCTTAGTTCAAGGTAATGCAAAAGAATCAAAGTGTGAAAATTATCATTTTCATTTTACTTATTATTTTTATACATGAATGAGTGAACAGATAAGAAAATCGTGTATGAGAAATTTCTATTTCTAGGACTAGTGAGATGGTACAGTGAGGAAAAAACTTTGTTGCCAGGACTGATGAATTCAGTTGAGTTCAGTCCCCAGAATCCACATGCTGGAAGAATATTCTCTGATACTCATACATTATAAACATAATAATAATAAAAACACTAAAAAATTTCTATTTCTAAAATTCTTGGTTTTTTAAACACTTTATTTATTACTTTTATTTTATGTATATGAGTGCATTGCCTGCTGTAGGTAGGTGTGTCATACAGTCCCTGCAGAGGTCAGATCCCCTGAAACTGGAGTTATAGACAGTTGTTAGCTGCTGTATGGGTGCTGAGAATTGAGCAAGGGTCCTCTGCAAGTGCAGCCAGTGCTGACCTCTGAAGGAATTGCACAACATTAGTGCACTTTTATACACTTAGCTATCTCTCCAGGCCCCTAAATTATGGTTTTTAAAACTATAAACCTATGCATCAGTAACTAAGTGAATACATTCTACACTAAAACTGTTTTGTTATATTAATTTAATATTTTCTTTCTTAATAAAATACAGAATTATATTGCATTTTCAAGTTAGTGATGTTTGGAGAGATGGCTCAGGGTTTAACGGTGCATACTGCATTTTCAGAGCACCACAGTTCATTTCTCAGCACTAATGTCAGGTGGATCACAACTATATTTAACTCCAGTCCCAGTGGAGCCAACACCCTCTTCTGGCATGTGCTGGTAATTACATTTACATGCAACATACCCCCACACAGACACAAACAAGTACATGTAGTTAAAAATAAATCTTTAAAAAATAAATCTTTAAAAAATAAATGATGCCTTAGGTCCAAATATTTATAGATTTTTATGAATAATTTTAAGATCTGTTAAGTAGATATCTATATAATTAGGCACATGTTTGACTTCTCACAGTTGTACATCAATTCTTTTGGATTATAAATATTAGGTTGTGTTTAAGAAATAGACATAAAAAATAAATAGACATATTTTCAATATTTTATTTTGATTCATCTAAAATAATATATCAAAATATGCTTTTCAAAAAATTCATTTAAATATCATATTGTTCTAAGATGTAGATTTTAATTATAAGATATTAGGGATTTTCAGATTACAGAAATTATGGGGACTAGATATTGAGGAAGTCACTACAGGTTTTGTATTATTTGAGAAGTTAAATTATTGTTTATATAGAGTACAAATATTTTACATTTTAAGAATATACTTATTAAACATTAAAACCTCAATAATTAAAATATATAAATTTGAGGATTAATATTCTGGCTCTTTTAAAGAATATTCAGTTCTCAAAATTCCCAAAGGTTGAATATTCCAATAATATAGCAAGACAAAAATTAGCTTAATAAAATTTGAATAACCATTAACAGCAGCGTTAGCAATTCTTTTCATTATATTTGCATTTCCTTGTGGAGTAGCAGGGTAGACATCATCTCATTTGGTATTGCTATGTGGTAATAAACTCTTGCCTCTGCCTTGGGAGTACTAGGAATATAGGTGCATGCCACCATCATATCCAGCTATTTTTTTTAAAGTTTAAATAGTATAAGAGGGGCCTGAAGGAACTACTCTGTAATCCCAGTGACTCCAGAGTCTGGTGCAGAAGAATCACATGTTCAAGACTAGTCTGGGCAATTTAGTGAGACCCTGTCTCAAAATAAATATATTTTTTTTAAGGGTTAGGGATGTAGTTTGGTGTTTGTGTATATACCTAGCATGTGTGAAACCCTGGGTTCAGTCCTCAGTACCACAAAATAACTTGTAATATAGACTCTATTTTCAACTATATGGTGCTTAGATTTCCTGAGGGTGTAAATACATTTCTTTGCTTAAACTTTTTTGCTAATGAAATAATTTAGTTCCATGATATTAAAAAGTGAGGATAAATATTGAAAGAGACTGAACAGGAAAATCCACAATCCATTATATCAGTAAATATCATTGGCAGTAAGGGATGCAGCTAACCTTCTGGGGATGATTTTAGAGGCAAACCAACATACTTAATGACTTTTTACCTAGCACTAATGAGGTTTTTTAAGGCTTTCTTAAATTTTAATGTGGTTTTAATTTTTAAAGGAACAATGCCTAAGTAAAATTATACTTTTTTGCCTCATCCATGGATATAAGCAGTATTTACAAGTGTTCCTCCTTCTTTATACACAGGAAGGAAATTAAATCCAGAGAATGTCTAAGTGACTAGCTGGAGGTCAGAACTCATCAGTGGCATTAGCTATAAAAGTAACAAAGCTGAAAACGTCTTTTGTAAGCCTGTCTACCAAAAATCAGGAAAATTTCCATCCTTAATTTGCCTAGTTTACTAAAATAATAGCACATTTTAAACATGTGTTTGTGTAAAACAAAAGAGAGATACCTGGACATTAAAAAAATCATTTTTATCAAGCTACATTGATAAAGAATACTGTCTAAAATTAAGTTCTTATATATTTAGAGTTCTGTAAATTGAGAGTCGTGTAATAACTGGACACTCAGTATTGATTCTTTTTAGTCTGAATTGTACAGACACTGCCCTATCATATGTCCTTGAATCAGTATTGCAGAAATCCAATTGCCCTATCCTTAACCTCTTTCACAAAGACTGGTTTTAGTTATTGTGTGTATGAGGCCTACAAAATAGCTATGTCCCCTTGGGAATCACTTTAATGGAAATTAAACAAACACAGGTACTGAAGCAAACTTCATCATTCAGTGTCACAAACAGGTATATAAAAATAGCTCTAAATTTTATCACAGTTAGTTCCTTCTGGTTGCCTTACACATTCAAATTCCAATGTAAAAACTGTAATTATCTATTTACCTTCCAAAAATTGTAGTGATATATTCTTGTCATTGAAATTATATATTGATTATAGTCTCTTGACAGACTAAAAGCATGAAAGTTAATGCCAGCAAGGCATCCCAGAAGCAACAGATGCTTTTCCTATTGATTCCACAACCTTGGAAATAGACAATGTGTTTCCATCATTCTCCAAGAAACACTCCTTAGAGAGAAGACCATGTCTCTGTGTATATTATTTCAAAAATAATATTATAGTTCTCATGTGGTCTACACTAATATCAAATTCATTGCACATCTTTGCACTTAAGAAGACAATACTCTGAATGAGAAAGTAATGTGTGGTGACTATTGTTTCTGTACCTTACAATATGATTAAAATCTCATACAATTGGAAATCCCTTGATACTTTTTTCACTTCCATTAGGCACCGCAATTTTTTCAAGATGAATTGTTATTCAGTTTACTTCTACTTTCTTAGACTTAACAGACACAATATAGTTTCTTTTGGTTGTTTAAGGCCAGAAATAAATGGAAAAGAAAATGTCTTTAGGAAATTGAGCCAACCTAAGCAGCTAGCTTAGGGAAGGCAGAATCTTAGGTGAATTGATGTTCTCTTTGCAATCATCTCTTTGACTTTTCCTCTTAAAATATTTGTCGAGAAACTAGGAGTTGGGATGGTATTAATAGTGAGAAACTTTGCAGATCGTTAGGCATCTTTACATAACTGAACAGAGAGTCAAAAAGATGAAGTTTGATAGAGGATCCAAGATCCTAACAAAAGGATAGAAGAGGCTTGCATTGGAAGGTCAGTTCCCACTTTCCCTGGAGACATGTGTGCATTGTTCTGTGCAGGTCTCAAAGGGAAATGCCAAGTTGAAGGTAGCTGAAAAGAACAGTTTTCACAAGTCTCACAGATCCCCAGAATCTAACACTGTATTTCATGAAGAAACAAGGGGCCTGTGAAACACTGGCCCTTGAACTCAGTTGTGATCACTGTAGGATAGAAATGCTTGTGAGTGGCTTTTCAGATAGGTTCAGGCTTCTATGAACTGAAACCCATCCCAGCACTAGTTGGTTTGAGGTAATTTATTCCATTTTTAAGCACTCCGGGGGACAATGTGAATTTTCTCAGGCGGGAGACATCATGGTAGTGAATGATACCAATGCCATTGAACATTGTGTATTTTAATTTATGCCAGTCTATATGGCATAGTTCAAATGGCAAAACCTGGATATCTTTCCTAAAGCCTTTCTCTGTCTGCCAGATCTCATGGGTTCATCATTAACCAGGCAGACAAGCAATGGAAGGAAATTAGTCATTCACTGTACAGCCTGGGTAGGCCTCTCCTAATTGCAGCAACATCAGCTCTTTGCCCCATGTGAAGGATCTGTTGGCTGCATACTGTGAGCACTGTCCCAGAAATCTCCATGAGATAAAGCAGTATTTCCGCATAGAAGCGATCACTTTGCTGATATATACTTTTCTTGTATTCTCTTTTTCACATTCTCCAACTAATGCACACTAATAGTTGGAATTTTAAGGACCACTCAAGTAAACTGCATTCTATGCTTCTCTTAGGTTTGTTGAACTTAAAATTAACATGGAAATACAGTTCTTCCATACTTATATAATACGTTGTTTTCAATTTTTAAAAATTGGGAAAATGAAAAATAGAATGGAAAACAATAATAAATAATTAATAATAATAATAAAAGTTCAAACAGTTTAAAAGACATAATAGATGCTGCATTTTAAAACACAATCTACTAAAGAGCTGTGATCTTTAATTTTCTTAGATTTTCCCTAATACAATCACAAGTCATAGGTTTTCTAAAGTCAATCTATTACAGTGTTGCTATGGTATGAGTATAGACTGTTCCCCCACAGGCTCCTGCATTTGAACACTCGGTTCCTAGCTCATGATTGGGAGTTTGTGAAAACTTTTAGGAAGTGGGACCTAGCTGGAGGAAGTGAAGGGTGGGCTTTTAATTCCTTTGGATTAAATCTAACACTGGATATGGTAGGTTACTACAATACATTGGTCCTCCTTCCAGAACAAGGTCTCAGATTCCTGATCTCAAAGAAGTGAGGAAGTACCCTCAGCTCCAGCTGCCATGAGTCCAGTCTCTTCAGATGTAATGTCTCCCTAAATAGACTGTGACCTTTTAAACTGTGAGTTCCTCCTTTCCTCTTTGAGCAGATTCTTGGTAAGCATTTAGATACAATGAAAAAGAAAATGAATATAGCTGTATTTTTATTTTATGCGCATGAGTGTTTAGTGTGTATACGTGTAAGTGCACTGGTGTCATGCAATACCCAAAGAGGTCAAAAGAAATTCATGTAATCCCCAAGAACTTCAGCTACAGACTATTGTTAGTTACCATGTGGGTGCTGGGAACTGAACCTGGGTCCTCTGCAAGAGCAACCAGTGATCTTAACTGCTGAGCCATCTCTCCAATCCCATATATGTGCATTTTTTAAACAATAATAAAAAGTATTGCAATTTCTGTTTTAAATATTATTGAACTTCTATGTACAATGACATGTATTCTTTTTTTTTAACTTGGTTTTGACTACTATTTAATCTTCCACACATCATATCTTTTTTAGCATTTTTATTGTGTTCTGAACTAATAATGAGCAGTCCATTATTTCTATTGTCCTTCCCATTATGATGTTATGAGTGATGATAGATGCCTAAGTTCTTTTGCTTCTGAAGGAGAATAATTCACCCAGGACACAGGAAGAGCAAGTATCCAAGATTTCTTTCACCAGGTGATAAGGCAAAAGCAGGTAGTAAGTGTGGTCTCCATGGTAGAGGTTGAACCAGGACAAGAAGTGAGTACAAGAGGCTGCTTCTAGTATCTGGACTTGGGAGCTGTTCTACCATTCCCCTTCTACTTCCCTGACTCAGGAAGTATCTGGGGTGGTTTGGATTGGAGGCTTTTTTAGATGCTACCCTTACACACAATTTAGTCTGTTACAATTAAATGTATTAGATGCAAGGATATGTATAAAAGTATAACTACTACAGAGTTGCGAAGTTTACCAGGAAAAAGCCCTGCAAGTGCTCCTAGGCCAGCTGGAGAGGTCCTGGGATCCAGCTGAGATGTACTTTGTTGCTTTTCACAAAACCCTGTCTCTCCTCTTAGAGACCCAGTGTGTAGATCTCCTATCCAGCTTCAAGCCCTCTCATTTGCTTTCTCTAGTGTTCCTAACCTGGCTGTTTTGACCTAATTATTTTCATCATAACAATATTATAATTTCTTCAGTACTTATAGTGTTATTGCAGAACAATTCAGCATACAGTCGACTTCAGTCTCATATGTATAGAGTAATGTTCCTATTTGTAAATTACACATTTGGAGAATTCTCAAGGTTTCTTCTCTCATTTTACTGTCTGAGTGCTTTGTATGTATTTGAGGAATCTTTCTTATATCAATTGACACCTTATATTGGATAAGATGTTAATTACTCTATGTCGACTCTGATTATATTTTCTCCCAAATTATATAAAATTTTGATCAACATGTAACTTCCAAAGAAATAGTTACTGAAAGGTCTATTCCTGAAAGAAGGAGATCCTCATTCAACTAATTCTGATATTGGGATGGATGCTGCAGTTTATCATTTCCATATTGGCCTTCAATTCAAGTACTTTTCTTTCTGTACTAAAAGTTAAAGATACATTAATGTATAAGTATATACTTTATGAATCTAACACCCACAATGAAATTGTTTTTAAGATCTAATTTTATTCTTTTGTAATTATATATGAGAGAGAGAGAGAGAGAGAGAGAGAGAGAGAGAGAGAGAGAGAATGAGAATGTGAGTACTGATGCCAATGAAGACCAGAGGTATCAGAGCCTCTGAATTACAAG
This sequence comes from Nannospalax galili, assembly GCF_000622305.1. Lineage (NCBI taxonomy): Eukaryota > Metazoa > Chordata > Mammalia > Rodentia > Spalacidae > Nannospalax > Nannospalax galili. The sequence continues at coordinate 1,090,259 of NW_008353893.1, read as the reverse complement.
AATTTGTGAGGTCCTTGACTTGAGAGCTAAAAACTGAAGTCAGGTCCCCTGCAAGAGCATTCCACACTCTTAACTACTAAATCATGTGATTTGGTAGACATTTTCCTACTAAACCCTTTGGGAAATTTGAAATTTAAAAACTATTTTAGATAATTTTAAGAAACAATATGTTAAATTTAAATTACCATAATGTGAAAAAAAAAACATCTTTTTAAAGACTGATTGTGCAGTATCATAATGCATTTGTCCACTATTTTGTTTCCTGAAATTTCAGATTTTTTAAAAACTATTAAATGCAGAAGAGATGTTATATTTGTTTCCAAAGAATAAGAAAATGCATTATATTAATTTTTTTTTCTTTGAACTATCAAGATTATTTAATTTTTTAAAAGAGCACTAGATATAGCCATGTGAACCAATCACAGACAAAATTAAGGAAGAATAGAATCGTTCCAACTCTGGATTTGTTGAAAGTACAAAAAGGAATGGATATATTTACAATATTAAAGTTTAGGGAAGAGAAACTTGAGAGTGAACTTTCCTTTGGAATTATCTGGAGTGTCCAACTGTGTGATGGTATTTTGTTTCCTTTTCACATTGTTATATGCCCCATGATAAAGGACTAACCTGATGGGATCTGGAGACATATTTCTGAACAACTTCCTAACTCCTTCACTTCACAGCATCTTTCCTTGTACATTGTACAGATGCTAATAAATATTAGGTGGAGAAAGGTCTAGGAGCAACAAAACCACTCAGCAAGAAGTCAAGAGTCAAATCTATAGACTAGTAATCAGGGAGAAACTCCATGGCAAATGCGCACCCAGGCAAAACCCCAAAGAAAAGTCTTCAAATCCCATTGATGTGAACTTTCCTGGGTTCAACAGTGACCTAGTTAAAACCGTAAACAATGGTAGAATCTTGTTTTATAGAATGTGTCATTCAGCCTACCAAAAACTGACATCTGTGACTAAGAGCATGTAAGGAGAAAAGCTTATATTTGTCACATTTTTCTCATATTAAATAGTTCCCTTTTTCTACTTTTAATTGAATATTCCTTTTCTTCTCACTAAGACCAGTGTATACATTACCCTCATGCTCAGCACCCATGCACAGAAACGTGTTCTGCCCTTGATCCAGTCTTCCAATTTTAGTACATAACACCTTAGCAAGATTCATTTCTTCTAGGCATGATCTAAATGGAGTAGATTATCTTTTTCTCTGATGAACTGAATCTTTCCACATTGCATAGATCGTAGATACCTTCTGTTTTCTAATTTTGTTTCACGTGAGGAGAGATAAAATGATATTCAATATGTCATATATTTTATATATCCCTGTATAATCCATTACTCAGATTCACCCCAAAATTTAGAGAGAATAATTTGAGAAACTGATTTTGAGGAAGATGTTGAAGTGTTCCATTTCTACTTCTTCTGAAAACAGCATTACTGCCTAGACTACATAATTCTCCCCTAATCTTCCTTTCCACAAATATCCATGTGTATTTAAGGCTGTTTAATTTCAAGTTTCAGGACTAGGAAAATGGTTGTACACTGTATGAAATGTGTCTTCTCACGACAGTTGTTATCAGAATGAATATGGCCATATGGTCTCTATTGTTGTATGCTGTTTCTCAGTAGATTTCTAGCCTATGTTGCTTATTAGGGTGTTGGATGGTTAGACTTAAAACAAATCTAAACATTAAACTTAGTAATGAAATCAGTTCCACATAATACTGAAAATATATTTACATATGAATATGTATAATATACATATATAAAGAAACATGATATAACAAAAACCCATCTTCCTTCCTAACAAGCATGTTGCTTAATTTCATTTCAAGAGTTCTGCTCTCTAGAAAGCTTTTTATTTTATTTTTATAAGCACAGGTAAATAGAAAAATTAGTAATAAATATATTGTGAAAGCAAAAATGTCTAAAAAATCTAAGAAAGCACCACACTGCAATATTGTCTCCTAACAATGCATAACTCAAGAGTGCATTTCAAAAAGACTAAAAACAAGAACTTAGCAGCAAAAGGACAGTATTCATCTTTACCTCAAAAGCAGTGACACTTTTCTGCTCTTATTCTTTTCAAGGCTTGTTTGGCAATCTTCCTGTAATTTACATGTCCACAATTGCATCACTATTTCAGTGAATTCTGTGAAACTACTCCTTACCTTTAACCATTTTTGAAGACTTGAAATCACCTTGAAACACAGTGTGTTATAATGCTGCTTAGACTCCTATAAAAAAATCCATTGGGGCATTCTATAGAGCAAACTATGGGAAAACTATGAAGAAGTCTGAGGAATTTACTTTTTTGCAGAAGGTAAACAGTACATTTACTAAAATGTTTTTTTCTTATCTTATGCCACGAGAAAATTTAAGCCTTCAGTCAGTCCAAGAAGATATATGTGAACCTCAAGAAGATTTCTGAAGTCCATTTGGGCTGCTATAACCAAATACCTCCAGGGCTTGGAGATTTGGCTCAGCTGACTCTCTTGCAGAGCTCCTGTGTTTTGTTCACAGCATCCACATGGTGGCTAACAACCTTCTGAAACTCCATTTTCAGAGAATCTGAAACACTCTTCTTACCTCAAAGGGCATTGTACAACATGGGTGCACTTACACATACAGGCAATACACTCATACACATAAAATAAAAATAATAAATATTTAAAAAAATACTTCCTTAGAGCAAATGATTCACAAAGAAAGCCGAAATGTCTCTCAGGGAAAGCCTGGAAGTAAGACAAACCCTTATCAGGTAAGTGTCTGCAACACATAATTGGAGACATCTGTGTATGTGGTCATATGGTTGGAGGGACCTCCTTCAAGAATTTTTTTCTTTTGTGTAGTTCTTAACCTCAAGTGTCATCTTCACAAATGCTGTTTGCCTTATTTGTAATGGAAGTTTTCATTGGCATGGAGCTCACCAAAGAAAGGGTACTGGCTGGCTACTGAATCCTAGGGATCCCTGTCTGAACTTCCCTTGTATCTTCAAGGGTCTGATCCTCCCTGAGGTGAATTTTCCAAAGCTATTACCATAATAAGCTAAATATGTCAAACCTATTTAATCAACATGATACACCTCTAGTGTGAAATACAGAAATTTAAAACTTTTTTATTTCTTATCTGTATGAATGTATTGCCTGATGTCGATAGGTACACCTGTGTCTTGAAATGCCTGCAGAGGTCAGAGAGGGTGTTGGATCCTTTGGAATGGGAGTTACAGACAGTTGTTGGCTGTCGTGTGTGTTCTGGGAATTGAAACTGGGTCCTCTGCAAGAGCAATCTTAAACATTAAGTCATCTATCCAGCCCCACAATATGGAAATTATAATCTACATCTATTAAAAAATGTGTTCTTCATTTCAGTACCTTACAGCCAAAGTATGAGTCATAGACTACTTAGTATCTAATATAGATTATGGTTTTCTAAGCATTGTAGTAAGGTTTTATTGTAATATGCTTTTCCTATAAAATATATATTCAAAACACACTTGAGCATTGCATGAGGGTATCAAGTTCTTAGTCAATTTGTATGTTATTTTGTGTTCAAGAACTAAATTTCTTATTATTTGAATCTATTTAACTAATTACTGAAGGAGATATATTTTACTATAAAGTAATTTCTTGTCATTTTCAATAATTTTGGTAACTTCCAAATTTCTGAGATCTCTGGTTCATGGACATCAGTATGAGAATTAGCATTATATAATGTAGCAATGTATATGTAGATATAACCTACATGATTCAAGAAATATAAACAGGCTTGTCCTTAAAAATATGAAATTCTATGTCTTCTTAGTAATAAATAGCATATTCTTTAGCAGTGAAACCTTGTTTTTAAGAACACCACTTATGCAAAGTAAATAGGTTCCACTAAGAAGCATGATGATTTTATATACTCATACTGCAAAGCTCAGATATACAGATATTAATTCCCTTGGTAGAAAAAAATTAACATTAATAAATCCATTAATGCTTCCTGCAGATGATGGAAGATCAAAGAAGAGAAATAAATTAAGGAAATCAAATTGAATTTTACTGTGAACAATTACAAACCCCAAGTGTTTCCACTGAAATACACATATTTTATCTGTAATAATAACATCTGGTGAATTATTCATTGAAACTTTAATTCCACAGAGGTTGTTCTACTTTTTAGAATCTTTCATGTGATGGCATATGACTGTTCTAATCTATATAATATTTCTTATCTACTAAGCTTCATGAATATAGTTTTTGGTAAAATACTCAAAAT
>NW_008353893.1:1085519-1085946 GCF_000622305.1 Nannospalax galili | reverse complement strand
TAACAGAAATAAAATTATTATAAATGTAGTGACCTAATTTTAATGCAGTGATTTTCATATAGTTTGAAAGCTTAAGGGATTGTTTAAAAATAAAAGATAAACTTTTCTTAGTAACCAGTGCAATAATGATAGGCCAATGCACAAGAACTAAAAAGTAAATTTTTCACTCAAAATATTTTTACTGTGTTTTCTTGCTGTGATCATGTTAAGGTTTAAAATGCATTCATATTAAGAGATAATTCATTTATTGAACTAATGAATATGAAGTGAACAGTTATAAATTACTACATACTAACTATTATTTTAGTAGAAATACATAGTGTTAGAAAAACATATCTATAGAATAAGTGATCATTTCAGCATAGTTTCCTCACATTATTTTAATGAATTTTATTAGGTGTCTGCAGAACTTTACCAGATAGAAGCC
>NW_008353893.1:1047481-1085439 GCF_000622305.1 Nannospalax galili | reverse complement strand
TCTCTCTCTCTCTCTCTCTCTCTCTCTCTCTCTCTCTCTCTCTCTTCTCCTGGACTTCAACTACTTCAACCCTAAAACTTTCGAAGTGTTAGTTTATATATAGCCACTGGTATTTCTAATTGGTGTTCAATTTTTCTTTCTATCCTTTACCTTATTTCCAAAATATCAGTTCTTTTGCTGTGTAGCATCACTCTTTGGACAACCAATTATTTAGAAGTAGGAACCCAACATTTCAAACTGCAAGTCTGCCATTCAACTGGATTTCAGTGGAAATGTATTAAAATCCCACACACCTTTACAGGTCTTTCACAAATAAAGATGTTTCATTAGCCACAGGCACTCAGGTCTCTGCTGGGCATGTATGTACTTCTCAGTAGCTATGAGACTGTGGGAAGTCCCTGCCAATTATTTTATGTTTTTCAGCTTCAGATTCCTTCTGGATTATGTAAAGAAATACATTCACTGCTGGTCAGGGTTCAAACTGGAATAGCTACTCTGAAAATCAGTGTAAAGTTTCCTCAAAAAGCTAAAAATAGTTATACCTCATGATACATCAAAACCCAGCATGGGCATCTACCTAAAGAATTTTGTGCCCTACCACAGTGATAGAAACTGGTTCATCCGTGTTCATTGCTACTCTATTTACAATAGCCAGAAAGTGAAAACAACTTGCACATCCATCAACTGATGAATGAATAGAGAAATTATTATGCATTTTTAATAGAATATTTCAGTGGTTAAGAGAATAAAATTGTGAAATTCTCAGGTAACTAGGTGGAACTGGAAACAATCATCTTAACTGAGATAACCAAGACCCAGAAAGTCAAACATTGCATGTACTGTCACTTAAATAGATGTTAGCTTTAAATATTTAGGTAAGGGTTCTTTTAATTGGAAAAGCCATAGAGCTCAGGGAACTAGCAAGAAAATATTGTAAGGGGATTCCAATGGCTCATAGGGTGGGAGATAGAATGTGGTAACACAAAGAGAGAGAGTACTGGAACAGGACAGTTTATTATTTATTTATTTATTTATTTATTTATTTATTATCTTTAATTCGGTGTATGAATGCATTGCCTGCATGTGTGTATGTGTGCCCATGTTGTGAAATGACTGCGGAAGTCAGAAGAGGGTATTGGATACCCTGGAACTGGAGTTCTGGATGGTTATTAGCCACCATATGGGTGCTGGGCATCAAACCGGGTTCTCTGAAAAAGCAGCCAGTACTCTTAACCATGCCTCCAGCTCCTGGCATGTGGGAGACAGGCTTGATCCTAGGGTGAAAGTCTTAATGACAGCCATACAGCAGGTCTGAGGCAACGGCCCAACCACTGGAGCCACAAGAAACGCCTTGTGACATTTGCTCCCGTTGGCTGATCATGAGACTGATGCCCAGAGCTCGCCACTCCCTAAACACCACCTTTGAGATCCCAAATTGCAACACTTAGACAGCCTGGATCACGTGGTTCCCAGGAAACCAGGCCTCATAAGGAAACCAGAACCTAAGTAACCTGAAACCCATTATGCTAATGAGGAGTCTGGCTCGCGATGTCATGATAGGACTCAGCCCTTCCAAAGATCTGAGTTGTAACTTCTTGATTGGACCCCTACCCCTATATAAGCTTGTGCCCCTCTACAGTAAACGGGATCTGCCTCAACAAACCTGGTCTCCTGTGTCTGTGCCTCTGCTGACACAGTCTCCTCACGAGCCCTGGGGTCTGGGATGGGCAGAAGTAGAGATGATCGGAGGGGCTACAGCAAGCAGAAGAACAGCCTCAGCTCCTGGCTGGAGGAAGAGCGGCCACAGCTTGCAGCTGCTGGGGCAATCGGAGGCGGCACCCCGGTGATCGAAGGCGGTACCCAGGAGGCGGCTGCCAGGCCATGAGGACTGGAATGGCAGGGCAAAGAAGGAAATAAGAGAAGGATAACTAACACTAAAGGCCTTTAAAGTCATATGGAAACATTATTATATAAGTTCCTTAAAATACAGGAACTGGAGAGATGGTTCAGTGGTTAATAGCACTGGCTGCTTTTGCAAAGAAAGGAGGTTCAGCTTCCAACACATACATGGGTAGCAATATTCATAAATCCAATTCCAGAGAATCTGACACCATTTTCTGACCTCTGCTTGCATTGCATGATGTGGGTGCACTTACATACATGTAGGTAATAAATATAGTCATACACATAAAGTAATAATATTAATGACAATACTAGTAACAACAATTAATAAGTAGACTATCACAACTAATATTTTCTCATGCTATGTTAAGTCTGAGTAGGCATTATTGAGTTTTCTCACTTCTATACCCTCACTGAACCCTTCATGTACCATGATTCTTCTATAAATTGTTTCAACAATGTGGCACAACTAAGCCATTGTTAAACTTTGTTATTACCATATAAAATTATCAATAACTTCAATTATGAAATTACTTTGTAATACATGTAAGTTGTGGTAGTATAGCAATTCAATATATATTACTAATTCAAGTACTCAAGTTCCTTTTTTTTTATTTTTATTTTTTGGTCCCATTAATATCCCATTCTGGTTTTTGGTATAATGAAGAAATTTGGGGGAAATTTTATTAACCTGTGTAGCTAAAATTCCTTCTGGGAGGCACAACCATATCTGGCCCCATCCTCCATTGGTCCCTACAGCAAACTGAGGTACAATTTTGACAATCTGCAGTCTGGGGTCAAACTGCAGTCTGGGAAACCAGTGAGTTTATTGGGCTTACTTACAGAGCAGTGGGTCAAGGTTTATTCCCTGTGCTTCCTCCACTTATACACCATTAGTGCCCCCCCCCCCGCCATGCAACTGGGCCTTTGGGTTGGTTGGGAGGTGTAGCTCACTGGATGACTCTCCCTGCCCCTCCTTTCTTGCGGAGTGTTAACAGTTTATTAGTTTGTGATGATCCAAGGCAAGCAGGTGCAACCAGGCTTGGGAAGAAGGCATCTGTCCATTGTTTGTGGGTCAGAGGGCAATCCTATGCAACTATCTGTATTTATCATTCTTTGCTAATTAGGATATAAAAGAAGCTATAAATGATGTGATTTTTGACTCATCATTTTAATGTTGACAATTTCTTTAATTATTTCAGGCAAAGTGGTGGCATAGATCATTGATTAGATTATATAGTTAGTATCATAATTAACACATTTAATTAGATGTACTCAGCTTCTGTTATATATCATACTATTATGAATACATAGAATGACTTTATGAGGACACTTTTAGAAACTATGTGAATTCAAAGATTAGAGTTGGAATTTGAAGATTTTTCAACTTTCTTTTCTATAAACTGTATATTACTGCATTAGCAATTATATATATAAAAAAAAAAAAGAAGTCCCTTTACAGCCGGGTGTGGTGCCAAATGCCTTTAATCCCAGCACTTGGGAGGCAGAGACAGGCAGATCTTTGTGAGTCTGAGGCCAGCCTGGTCTACATAGTGAGTTCCAGGACAGCTGGGGGTTAGAGGGGAACCCTGCCCCAAAAAGACCAAAAAAAAAAAAAAAAAAAGTGTCTTTACCTATATTTACTTTTATTTGTTCTGTAAGACTTGAGCCCCATTGTTTTATAATAATAGTTATTACTTAATTTAAAATTTAAATCTCTCCTAGCATATAAGGATATCATAGGTAGCTATAATAAAATTTGGTCACATAGAATTTCTTCATGAAATATAATCACTTTGGGTGTCTATTTCAGCAAAATCTCTTTACCAATAGAAAATACACCTTTTACATGATTATGTCTTAAAATAACAAAATTAATTGTTAAACAATTATATTCTTTCTGTTGAAGGAGTTATTAAGATACATAGATAAATATGTTGGGCCATAGAAGATATTGAATAGTTAGAACCAAAAGACTCAAAAAAATACTGAACAGTTCAGCATTTAATGTCTTCAGATTGCTTACCTAAGGAAATTCTTAAGCACATTATTAAACATTTCACACTTTTCCATAAAGAATTTTGAACAAAAAATACTGCATAAATTAAATTTAATGACAGAAAAACCTCTTTTTATTTATTTCTCTGGGTGAGTTCACTAAATCAACTGGTTGGTATCAGTTTACAGAAAGGTACAAACACTTTAGTTAATATTGTTCTTCCAAGGATTCAATTTTACACTTTATACAAAAGACTCTCCTAAAATAAAGTCATTTGAAAACTAAAGAAAAATAGGAATATTTAAACAAGACATACATGAATAATAATAATCAATTTATTATGCTTATTATTTTCTTATATTTATTATTTTTATTTTATGTGTATGAGTGTATTGCCTGCATGTATGTGAGTGCACCTATGTCATGCAAAGCCGTGGAAGTCAGAAGAGGGCTTTCAGATTCCCCTGGAACTGGAGTTAAGGGTGGTTCATCGCCGCCATGTGGGTGCTGGGAATCAAACCCGGATCCTCTGCAAGAGCAGTCAGTGCTCTTAACCACTGAATCATCTTCCCAGTCCCAATTTATGATACTTATATAAAAATAGACATTGTATGTAATAAAGAAGGACTTTTTTGTGTGTGTGATATTTTATAGGTTGTTGAAGAGACCTATCAGGGGCCTTGAGCTAGATATATAAGTATTTTACCACATTGACTTACATTCCTAGCTGCAAAAGATTGTTCCTAAAAGCAAAAAGTCAAAATTTCAAACTCATGCTTTAGAGAAAACACCATTTTCTTCATGTTATTTTAGGCTAAATCAAGCCATATGTTGGCCACGTTCTAACCGTAAGTACAACAATGAATGTTTGTTCCATGATTATTTCCAAGAAAGAGATCCTTAAAGGTCTCACATGAGACCAAGTATTAGCATGTAGCCACCTTTCTAGCCCTATTCAGTTATTCTCAGACTACCAAAATTCGATTGCATTCCAGAGCAGCAACATTTTCCTGTTCCAGGGCTCACATTTACTCTGCTAAGTGAATTAGACCCTTCCAACACTGTCCCCGTACCATTTTTTGGCCTAGCCCCCTCTTGATTGAAAGACCTGAGACCTCTGAACTAACTGATATAACTGTATCTCCAAGTATAAAACAATGAAATTAGACTATTATCTTTCACACTGAACAACAACAACAACAAAATACCTTCCAAACAGATCAGACATCTTAATATAACACTTAAAATGCTGAAACTGTCAAAAGTAGACATAGGCAGTATTCTACAACATAGAGGTACAGGAAAGAACTTTCTAAATCTGGCATCAGTTTCTCATGAATAAAGGTCAACAATCACTAAGTAGAGCTCATTAAACTAAAAAGCTTCTATACAGCAAAGGAAACAATCAAGTGAAGATTTTTTTGAATAACAAGGCTATTGACACATCCTTTATTATTTCCCAGAACTTGAAAATAAGGTCCTATTGCTGCAGACAGGACATACTTTGGACACAGGACTTGGAGGAATGGAGTTGAACTGACCTGGAAGCCTCCTTCCCAAAGACTAGCTATCACAGTATCAGAGGATACTAACAAAGCTGATAAGGGAGAATGTCAAACAATGGTCTTAATTACCATAGTAATGCCTGGCACAGCAAACTCTCTGTACTGGTGCAGTAGTGGCACTTTTATCCTGGGGGTAATCAGCAACTATCTAATTGGGCTTAAAACCCTCTCACTGGGAGGGAACTCAAGTGTATTACTGTAAACATAGCCAAACATACATGGATTGAGAAGTAATAGACCCTCAAGAAAACATTACATTGTCACATCCCTAGACTAACGTAATTTCTAACTATGTGCTAAATACCTATCCTTATATTTTAGACAAATATATCTGTCACCACTTACCAAAGAAGCTTCTTTTGCAACCACAACTTGTCACACACAGAATAAGTGTCTAAGAGATGTCCTGCCCAAAGTGATACATTGACAATGGAATCTTCTCAATACAGCTTAAGGAACATAGTAGAACAGGGAGCAGATAGTTATTAATAATGTCTCAACTCTCACCAGCAAAGCTTCATCATGCAACAGATGGTGATTAACACAGAAAGTCACATCTGACCAAAATTTAGACAAGAGACGGAAGGATATGTGTCCCTTGAAGGGACTCCAGTATTATTCCTCTGCTACCCAAGGCTCAGGGACATTTGTGGAAATGAGAATGGAAAGACTATAAGAGCCAAGGATGGTTGATGATCACAAAGAAACAGTTTTGCAGGCAGAAAGGAGCTTGCTCATATGAACTTGTACCAATGGTAATACCATGGACAAAAACCATGCAAATGCACAATAGACAAAAACATAGCATGGAAGTGGGGAGATGGGTAAGAAGTCCCAATTTTTTCTAAGGCATTATTGGCAGCTGATCACTGTTGCACTGCTGGGTGGGAGGTAGCTGTTTTTCTTTGAGGAAAGGGCACTAGAAAGGCTGACCAGGCTCCAGTAGATGAATTCACACAGAGGGATACCTAGGGTCACAAATTTGACTCCATAGGCCTTAACAAATGTGAGAGAATGCATGAAAACTGGTGGGGAGGTTATGGTGAGAGTTCAGAAATAGAAGTGAGTCTAAATATGATTAAAATGCATTAAATGTTTAATAATTCCATAAAAATATCTTTACTTTCACATTTACCACCTAAGAAGAATCAGTCAAATCCTAAAGGGTTAGAAGGCAACTGCTTTGAATGATCTTACACTTGATCAAACTCAGCAATATGGATATCATTTATTTTGTAGAGATATAGCTCATCACTGGAAAAATAAGCTTATGCATAGCACCAAGATTTCCTAAGGAAAGAAAGGGAAACGTTGCAAAGGGAGAAACTGGCTTTGTTTTCAAGTCAAATTCAAATCGTTCTATTGGAATTTTTTTTTCTATCTAAGTCTTCTACATCTTCTGTGTCCGGGAAATAATGCCATGACAACAGTCACCCGCTTAGTCTTAAGATCAGTTGGCTCTAAAAATTTCCATACTACATAGTGACAATATGACAAAAAATTCAAATACTTCTTTGACAAACTGTAAATGTATGTTGGAGGCTGTTTCACATAACTTTGAAATGATTTATGCTGAACTTAGAAATAAGGTCTTATACACCTAACTTTGAAATCTGTTGAAAAACATCTTGTTTATGATTTCCTGTGTTGTGTATGGCAGAATCTTTTGCTCACACGGTTTGCTTGGATCTGTAAGTTGTTCATTCCTTCTATCTATACCTCAACTACCTCAGTTACAGAGCTGCTGAAAGAAGCAGAAAAAAAGTAGTGAGGGTAAAATGCTCCACTTCCATCATTATCTCCATCATAGTCACGACCTCTTGGTCCCTCATAGATTTCAATACTACCTCTGTGTTTATGAAAGAGCAGAGATTGGACATTGCACATGTTCACATTTAGCAAATCTAATGAAAACTTAGTATAGGGTATATCTAGCCAAGTTTAATTAGAGAAATACATAGGTTTCTTATTCTCAACGTAATAGCCATCCCAATTATTATCTCTGATTAGGCAATATGACTACAGATAATTTTCTCTATTACAATTTATGTTTTGACTGAAAATAGGAAATCATCCACTACAGAGTCACTGTATGCTCCAAGCTTATTCTCCCATACTCTTTTTGTTCATAGGGATTAGTGTACAAGAACCACCCATACCCTGTCATTGTCAATGTTCTCTGATCCACACCAATTAAAATTCATTTGATGTATCACAGAATGTTGGCTGAGGCCATTCTAGTCCTCTATTTGGTTAGTTTTCATTTTTGTGATTTTAAATGAGTCCTAAAGCTTCCTTTTCAAATGTTTTTCACGAAAATGTAAATTCTTTTCGAAATACTTATATATTATTTTTATTTTACGTATATGGGTGTATTTCCTGCACATATGTTGTGCAATGACTGCAAAAGTGAGAAGAGCATGTCAGATCCCCTGGAACTGGAGTTACAAATGGTTGTTAGCCACCATGTTGGTGCTGGGAACAGAACCCAGGTCCTGTGCAAGAGCAGTCAGTGCTCTTAACCACTGAGCCACCTCTCCAACCCCCAAAATGTAGATTGTTTTATGTCAGGATCTACATCTGACCTTGGTTTCAAAGGCATATTGAACAGAAGCATTTTTTCATTTCTTAGAGATCACAAACGTTATCTATGATGCCTTCAATTGCTTTATGATCTAGTCTATTCTTTGAAATCCATGTACTCTCCATTTGTAGATTTTTACTACTGTTCTCTACTCTTGAACTTTTTTATTTACCAATTTAAAAAATCTGAACCTACTTTTTCTCTAAATTATGTTGGTATATTATGTCCACTATGATATTTTTAGGGGCTTTTGCAAATTTATATGGTGAATGAGTAGGGAATTTTTATGTGATATACATATATGCATATATTATATATTTTTGATATATGCATAGTTTCTGCCTATACATTTTGTTTCCCTTAAATAATTGTTTGAGTATAGTATCAAATGGTTAAAATTCATTTAAAGCATATTTCTTACATAATCACATATTTATATGTTCACAAAGTAAGTGATAGAAAGCTATCAAGTGATTCTGGATAGTAATGACAAATTCTTTTCTGGACCTAACCTGTTAAAATATTGGACCCAAATTCCTTTGTGCCACAGTTATAAAATAGTTGGGATAGGAGTATCAGATAAGTATTAATAATGGATTATTGTACATTATTGAAGAGGAAAACATTTGTGTTTGACTGTATTTATTTCTTTGGGGGGAGGCAAGGGGTTGAGATAAGGTCTCCTTTTGGATCTACCTGGCCTGTAACTGCATGGACCTGGCTGGATTGAATCTCAAAGAGATCTGCCTGACTCCTCCTCCCAAGTTCTGAGATTAAAGTGTGCACCACCACAACAAACAGTGATACTCTCCTAAACTTGATTACCGTATAGGAGAACCAAAACGTGTTCTTAACTTCTATTATTTAGCTGACAGTATGAAATCTACAAATTCCAGTATTATTTACAGCAAGCGCCATTGATCAAACTAATTTGAAATTAGAACATTCCTAATAGGGCTGGAGACACAGTTAAGTAGTTAGAAGTACTTACTACTTTTGCATGTTAGGTAACTTAACACACCCTGTAATACCAGATCCAGGTCATCTGTGAACTTTTTGTGCTTCTACTTCATTCAAGTGCCAATAGCCATAGACACACATATATGCACATAAAGATACAAGAAATCTTTAATAATATTTTATTTATTGTTTTTACTTTATTTTACGTGTATGAGTGCATTGCCTGCATGTATTCAAGTGTACCTGTGTTGTGCAGCATGCAGAGGTCAGAAGAGGGTCTCAGATGCCTTGGAACTGGAGTTACAGATGGTTGTTAGCCTTAGGTGCTGGTAATCGAACTCAGGTCCTCTGCAAGAATGCCAGTGCTCTTAATGCTGCACCTTCTCTCCAGCTCCCACAAAATACAAGAAACATTTCTAGAAAAATTCTTCATAAAAATGTCTAGATTATCTATCAGTTATTTTATTCCATAAGAATATTTCCAAATATCGTTGCTGACTATGTGGTCATATACATCAACTATGCAACCATACATTAATATTAAATAACATTTAAGCTATCAGAGGAGAATTATGATTATCTAATATATTAAATATCTTTGGAATGCATTAATTCTTTTCTCAGCATGGGGAGGGTCCTTAGCATTGGTGATTTATAATACAAACAAGGATGCTTCTATAATAATTTATGTTTCAAACAAAAGTCTAATAAAAACTAAATTCTTACAGCAGACAGAAAATTGTAAAGTGACTATTTCACATACAGTTCCTACCAGTATGTTAGTGTACATGCAATGCTACATCAGTAAGTTATAAACAAATTATGGAATTATTACAAATACAATTACTTGATGACATTTTTGAAGCATAAAAAATGCCACAATTTTAGTAGCTCAAATAATCAAACATTGTACTCAAAATTGCTGAGTAGAGAAGTGCTTTCTAGATATACAATGAGGTTTTGTTTCTGTGGCTTTCCTTTTTTGTTTAGAGATAGTTGCTTTCACCTACATCTTAATTTGGCCTTTCCTCTGTGTAAAAATCTATGGTTCAACCTTTGTATATAATCCCTTTTCATATTGTCACTAGTCACACTGGCTGAAGTTCTACTCCATGATTTTTACATACTAGAATTAATCTTTCAGTGTCTGGTTATAAATGCAGTTACATTCTAAAGGATGGGAATTTTCTGCTTCCAAATGTGATCTTGCAGAAGTCTCAACACAGCCAATAAAATTGCATTATATCTGTTTGTACTAAGTCATTTTGTACTAGTGTTTATATGCTACTATGAAGCTATTTGAATTTCAGTTCTCTGGTACAAATACCAGGGTATCAACTGACTTTTATTTTCTGAGCAGAGTTAAATATCAATGTAATTTATGCAAACCATAAATAAACTTAATGCTCCTCTCTAGACTTAAAATATTCAAGTCATATCTTTTTTTGAAAGGAATTGCTTTTGTGCTATTCTAATTTCAGTCACATAAAGTATTGACTTTTGTACTTCATATTAAACTATATTATAGAACAAAGTGCCTTTGAATGAAATGATGACATTTCATCTACATCATCACTAAATCAGAATTACATAAAATTAGCCTTAAATTTTAGTGCCCTAGTTCTGAATATTACTTTATTTCAGATCATATGACATGCTTCATTTAGACCTTTTACTTATGAAAATATACTTTTTCTCACTAGAGTTAGTAGAAATAGAGGTAATTAATTTTAGATTATGATTCTATAACACACAATACAAATGATGTGATTGTAAGAAACAGTAATAGAAAAGGAAAGTAATTGAATTACTTATAAAAGATATAATAAATGATACCTGTTTATAGAATAATAGTAAATGAGAGAATTTCATAATGCTTTAATCAAATGTGTGCTTACACAGTGATTTAATAAGTAAGGCCTGTCATGCCATCTTATGAAAGTTAAGAAATAACATTCCTCAAGAAGATAACACATCTGGGCTAGAGCAATGTCTCAGTCAGTAAGGTTCTTGTCTTACAAGGACAAGTACTTGTAATTCCATCCCCAGCAGCTCCATCACAAAACAGCCAGCTATAGTTAGTTATGTTGCCTTTGACCGCATCACTGGGAAGGCAAAGACAAGGATTCCTGAGGCTGTGACAAACAACCTATCCTACTCCATGACCTCCAAGCCAGTTATTAACCATGTCTCAAAATCAACAAAATATTACAATTTGCACATCACCTTGAGAAAAACACCCAAGGTTCCACTCTGGCCTCTGGACATAACTGCATGCACATGGATACCAACATGTGCACCCATATATATGGGCAAACAGACATGCACATACACATACCAACACACAGACACACTCAGAAGAAGCTCATTTATTTTTATTGTTAGACATTCTCATTGTCCGGAGAATTTAATTAGTATGCTGTGATTATTTGAATAAGAATGGCCCCTATAAGCTCTAAGTATTTGGACATTTTGTCCCCAGTGGGTTGAACTATTTTAGGTGATTTTAGGAGGTGCAACCTTACTGGAGGAAGTACATCATGGGGGGAGGGGCTTGGAGCATTCTTAACCCTTACTAGATTTCCAGTCTCTCTTTCCTTCCTGAGTCTGCTTGAAGATGTGATCACTGGTCTTTCTGCTCTTGCCACTTCTGCTGCAACACCTCCCCGTTATTATAGACTCTAATCCCTCTGAAATTGTAAACCAAATAAACTCTTTCTTCTAAATGCTCCCTTGGTCATGGTGTTTATCACAGCATCAGAAAATTAACTAATGAAGACATCCTTGTCATTTTAGAAATTTCAAAACATATGGGTGATAATTTCAACATATTGTGAATGTTAGCGGCGAAGTAAGTGAATCAAAGATATTTTTTCCAGATATAATTGTCATGTACAGTCAGAATTAAAACCCATTGACTTAGAGAAGGTCCAGAAATTACAGTTGCTTCGTGGTCTTGCAGAGGACTGAATTTCAGTTTCTGTCACATACATCAGGCAGCTCCCAGCTGCCTACAGCTCCAGCTCAAGGGATCTGAAAAGATCTTTTGGCCTTCCTTGGTACCCACAGTCACATTGGACAATTGTACACAAACACACACAGACACACACACAGACATGCACAGACACACACACACACACACACATATTCTTACATATTCTTAGATGTTGAACATATTGTAACATTGACAGAGGAATGTGTATGGTCTGTAACTTCACAGACACACACACACACACACACATATTCTTAGATGTTGAACATATTGAAAACTTGTGTTACATTGACAGAGGAATGTGTATGGTCTGTAACTTCAAACTATTTCTAAGTATAGAATTCCTGCTTTCACATTTAACCAAGACCCCTCAATTTCATTCCTCTTCCTTGTATGAACCTTGGAAATCTTAAGTGTGTCTCAGGTGGCCAACTACGGTGCTTCACTGCCATTTTGTTTGCCTGTAAGGTAGAAATTGAATCTCCAATTCAGGTTTTGGAAACTGAGCTCTGTTCAGTTTTTGTTGGTATTTAACAAGAGTGAAGAACCTCGGATCTATTTCCAACTGCATTCCTGGAAATGTTAAAACCTGGTGAAGCTCAGTTTTATTTCTACCAGGATCAGTTGAATTACTGTCTAGGTTTATAATTCATGGCTTGTTTTTCATTGTAGAAGTCTCTGATGTAATCTCACTTTAGTTGTTGAATTTCATTTTCTTTTACTGGAGGTCCATTCTTTCATCTGTGTTTCTCAGCCTGTGACTAGTTGCTTCACTTCTTCTTTCCTTTCTGAAGGTCACTGGTTTTCTCTGCTACCGCTGCTGTCAGCATTTCCACTTCGCTCAGTTGCTTTAAAAACACCCTGTCTTCATTCAGCATTTTAAAATCTCTCTGGTTCACACATTTTCAGCTTCTTTTGCTTGAGGGGTTAAGTATGGTACTTTCTTCTAACCACTTCTACCAGCTTCATATTTGTCTTCAGATTCCTACAATACATTTTGAAGCTTACTAAATATTTCACTAAGTATATCTGCTTCATCCAAGGGTTAGGTATTTGAGTTTTGATTACTTTTGGTTTCCAAATAAATACTCTTTATAAAACCAGGGACCCACAAAACACAATTAGTATAGATTCAATCTTTTAAATATAATTAAAAAACAGCCAAATAAATTGCTTTTAGAAATTGTGTTAAAATTAAAACTTATATTCATAACCTTTTAAACTTACACCTTGAATTTCAAAAGACAATTTTTTTTTCTTTTTAGCTTTCTGGTACTGTAATAAACATAATGGCCAAAAAGCAAGTTTGAGAGTAAAAGGTTTATCTTATACTTCCAAGGCACAACCTTTCTGTGAGGAAAGCCAAGGGAGAAAATCACAGGAACTGAAGCAGAGACTGTGGAGGAAAACTGCATGCTGGCTTGATTTCCCTGGATTGCTCAGCAACTTTTCTTATATACTCCAGGTCCCTTGCACAAGGATGGCACTGTGGGCTGAGTCCTCCTTCACCAATTAACAATTAAGAAAATATCTCACACATATTGAACCAGGTCTTTCTGATGTAGGAAATTCTTTAATTATGGTCCCTCTTCCCAGGTAACTATAGGATGTGTGAAGCTGACAAATCTATCCAGCACAATTACAATTATGATGCATTAAATGCCTCTGTATATGTTCATATTTTGAAGATAATATGACTTTAATTCAATAAAAATAACAACTTGTTTAAAAAATATTTAATACCCATTTTAGGGGAACTGTTGTTCACTCTCTACCTCTAGTTAGTTGTTTTTATATATTCAGTCTTTTAAAATCTATTGCTTGCATATACAATAGAAAACCAAACTGCATATCATAATAAAATAATTGTGGTATTTTTCACTTAAGGAAAAGAATTGCAAAGTTACAAGGTTGTCAAATCATGGCTGAGTAGCTGAAAACAATTCTTAGGAATTACAAAATATGGGATATTTGAATTTTACCTAGACAAGTAGAAGGCATTTGATCATTTAAGGCACACAGTAGGTAAAACAAAGGGAAATGGATCTTAGTAGTTGGGTTGAATGACACAAGAGAAAAAATATAATATAGATCCATTTATTGAAAAATTTCTACAAAATGAAATACACATCAGGAAAATCACATTAATATAAAACTGGTATATTGCCTCCCCAAAAAATTCTAGTATAAACAAAAAGAGACAGCAACGCTGAGGTACAGAACAATAGATTAATCACAATGTCCAATATCCAACAATAAAAGAAACAAAGGGCAACAATTAACATTGGACATACAAAATACACAGCATTGCCTAAAATAAGTATACTCCTGTGACATAAACAGTAAAGGAAAAAAATGGTATGATGAAGCAGGAGTGCAAGAATTTTAAAACTCATATTAATTCATTTTTCAAGTATTAAAAAAACACAAACATGTTTAAAAAGATAAATGAAAGTATTTAACAAGTACAGAAAATAATTATTCTGTCAATGTAAAAGCCAATTAGAGTCATGCTGAGTATGAGAACACTGTAGGAGAACTAAAAATAACACCATGGGAGCAACAGAGATTCTAGTTGTTTATAGTAAGTAATTACACACAATGTCTGAGGGACCCTGTCTTATATATTTAAAATGAGAATAATAAAATATAGAAAAGTTACTATGTTCTGTTGTCATCTCAGTCATTTGTTTTATGAATGCAGTACAAATTGTAATGAATAGGAATAGTCTTCTTGTAGATGCTCAGTGGAATCAGCATGTCTAAGGGGGGCAAAGTTGGCATGATTAATATTTAAACTAGGCCAGTCATGACACTTTCAATCAAGGGAGACAGGGCTGCTGTCCCACACCATGCTTGTCAGACCTAATAGGTATTTGCATACTCTCTTCTTTTTCGTCTACTTTATAGTGCCATAAATACAATCTAGAAAGAGAGCATAAAATAAACTTTTAGGAAAAACAAGAGGGGTTGGAGAGATGGCTCAGCTGTTAAGAGCAAAGACTGCTCTTGAAGAGGACCTGGGCCTGATTCCTAGCACCACATGGCAGCTAACAACCATTTGTAACTCCAGTTCCTGGTGATTTGACACCTTCTTCTGACCTCCTTGGCCACTGCAGGACATAAGTGCACCCACTTACAGTCAAGCGTTACACTCACATGCATAAAATAAAAATAGTAAATAAAAAAGAAAATAGAAAGTAAAGAGAATATAAGTAGAATAACACTACAAGCTCCATTATAGAAAACTTTTCTGGGGGAAAAATGATGAAAAACAGAAAATAACAGCCTCATAAATAATGAAAATATTTAGAAACTAGAAATATTTAAGTAAACAAAAATTCATTTGTATTGGGTCTCCAAGATGCCTTCTAATGATCTCTGCTTATTGATATTCATATATTTTGATAACATCCCTTTGAATGTGAACAAAAATAATTACTAGTTGCCAATCAATAGAATATACTGTTAGGCTCAGAAATATAGATTAGTGATAGTGTGTTTGTATGGCTTGCATGAGGGCCTGTTACCACCCATAATACCACAAAAAGAAGCAAAAAGGCAAGCAAGCAAACAAAAACTGTATTATAAAGATAATATCAAAAACTGAGCTGCGGCATGGTATGGCAACTCTTGCATTTAATTCTAGCAATCAGGAGGCAGAAGCAGGAGGATCTCTGTGAGATCATAGTCAGTCTGGTCTACATAGCTAGTTCCAGCCAGCAGGGGCTGCAAGGAGATGCTGTCTGAAAAAATGAGCACACAAGAATTGAGCTGGATGTGGTGGCATATGCCTGTATGCCCAACACTTTGGAAGTAGAGGCAAGATCAGACTTCCAATGCAAGCCCTGGCTACGTAAAGAGTTTAAGAACATAAGTTAGACTGAAGGAAGAGAGAGAAAGAGAGAGTGACAGAGACAGAGAGACAGAGACAGAGATGAGAAACAGAGAGAGATGAGAGACAGAGAGAGAGGAAAGATTATGAAAGTAAAGGATCTAAGGATGTTTTCAGACCAACAACCAGTTAGGAGCTGGGGCTCTATAAATCCATCAGCCTTTGAGGGACACAGTTCTGCCAATAACTATATTAGCGTGAAAAGTGATCAACTCTTTCCCTCCATTAAACACTCAAAGGAGATTTCTCTAATTGGCATTACCCCGATTACATTGTCAAGATCCACTCTAAAGGCATGAATGTAGTTAAGGCATGCATAATCTCAAAATTCAGAAATCATGATAAATTGTGCATTAAATATTAAGTAAAAAAATCTGGGGCTGTCTCTTATGTATAACTGATTCAGTTGTTAATTTTAATATTTTAGAAGCAAAAAGAGACATAAAACAATAAATTATAATGATATATAGTTTGTAATATATGTAGATATAAACTATATGATAATAATACACGTATAACATGATGCAAGTGAAAATATAGCATTCTATAATTCTGCAATAATATTTTATAGAATTTCTGATAAAGACACACATGTTGAAATACTAGAACTACAAGCAAATAATAAAAATCAGCTACAAAGTTAGTTTATCTGGCCCTCATGATAATAGTAGAACTTAAAGAGATATCTAAGAAAAAACTTCATTTGATTAAAAAGTATATTTAAATCGATAAAATTTCAGAGAACAGATGGATATAGGAAAAAAATACCCTCAAGAAATAGGAAGATTCATTAACTTCCAACTTTATAAGTAACTGAAGTATTTTAATTTAAATGTAAATAATTTAAGTAAAAGACGGATTGGCAGATTTAGAGTTGCTTTTAAATATCTTATATTTAAAGCAACAAACACAAAAGCAGTGATGTTAGTCACTTTTCTGTCTTTCCAATAAAGCTCCATGGCCAAAGATGATTTAAGGAGAAAGCTTATTTTGACTTACAGTTCCAGAGGGATAAGAGCCCAATATGGCAGGGATGTGTGGCAGCAGGCAGGCATGGATGCTAGAGCAGGAAGATGAGAGCTCACATGGTCATTGGTAAGCACCAAGAAGAGAGAACAACTGGTTTGAAAATAGGCTATGAAGTCTCAAAACCCACCCTCAGTCACACACGTCCTCCAGGAAGGCTGTAACTTCTAAAAACTTCTCAGGACATTTTATATATGCATTGATCCAGGCAATGACTAATAATTATAAAATTGAAGTACAATTATGAAAAAATTGCTGTATGTATATATTGCTACATTAAGCAACCAGCAATTTACATAAAAATATAAAATTCATTGAAGGTATAAAAGGCCTGAAATATTATCAATAATTTGATCTAATTGATCATTGTATCAAACAAGAGAGTACTGTATCAAATAAGAAAGAAAATATTTTCCATGCATATAAAATAATTTCGACTCTAGACAAACTACCTTAGTTCATAAAGTATCAATTAGTTTTTAGCATACAAAAATTTCAGGATTACTCTGATACCAAAAATTGAACATTATTTTTTCTGTTAATAAAAGTACAATATTAGGGGGCTGGAAAGTTGGCTCAGAGGTTAAGAGCACTGACTGCTCTTGCAGAGGACCCAGGTTTGATTCTCAGCACCCAGATGGCAGTTATGAGCCATCCTTAACTCCAGTACCAGTGGAATCCGAAGCCCTCTTCTGACCTCCATGGCATTGCACGACACAGGAGCGCTCACATACATGCAGGCAATACACTCATATGCATAAAAAAAATAAAAATAATAAATAAAATATTTTTTTTAAGTACAATATTAGAATAAAAGCAAACTATCAAATAATTCTTGTAACTGAGTCAAAAATGCTTACAGATGTTAAAAACAAATTTCATGAACCAGTATATAAGAAGTAGTATATAAGCATATATTTTTGCTATTATGGTTTTGGTAATAATGGATTTTTGTTGATGTTTAAAAATTGTTATAATAATTTCAACAATAATAAAATTTAATATAAACATAAGAAAACATTATTCTCACAATATAGGAAAATAAATGACAAAATATGGTTCCATGAAAATTGCATCTTAGAAATAAAAGGATAGAAACCTTTGCTAATATTATAGGTTATCTATTAAAAATGAATATCTATTATACTATCCACCCTCCCTATGGAATCTCCCATACTGAAGTGGTTCCTGTACTCTGCAAGTACTTTACGATAAACACACAAATCAAAAGATAGGAAGCTAGGACCCATATAAAAGCAAGTATATATTGCATTTGTCTTTATGCACTTGGTTTACCTTATTCAATACAACTATTTCCATTTCTACCCATTGACCTATAAATTTCAATGATTCCATTTTTCTTTACATTTGAATAAAATTTATTTTGTCATGTACCACATTTTCATTATCCGTTAACTACTTGTACATGTAGACCAATGCATTGCCTAGCTATTGTGGATAGAGAAGCAAAGATAATGAATGAGTAAACATTTCTGTAATAAGGTGTAGGGTTTAGGGATATATGTCCAGGAATAGATAGCTGAGTCATATCATAGTTCATTTCCAGCTCTTTGAGAAATCTTATAGCCATTCAAGGTACTAAGCATTAGAGATTACATCTAAAAAGGAGATGTTGCCACCCTTTCGCTAGGAAAACATGGAGAATGGAGAAATGGAATAATTTAGGAACCACAGTGCAGAATGATTTTAAAAATGGAGATAATCTGGACTAAAGATGTTTTGTAAAAAAAATTAATTGAGCTTTTGTATATTTCATGTATATTTTTGTATATGTCATGTCATCTTATATCTTTATATGAGTCTGTTTAAGCTGTTGATCTCTTCTTGTTACAACTTTAGTGGTTTCCATGAATTTAAAAATTCATTTATTTCTTTTAGATTTTCAACTTTAATAGACTATAAGATTTTGAAATATTAACTTACAAGGTTCTACTTTAATCTATAATTTTATTAATTTGGATTTGCATTTTTTTGTTAACTGAGATATGGATCTGTTTATCTTGTTTAGCTTTTCAAAGAACCAGCTTTTCGATTCATTGATTCTTTATATTGTTTTCTTTGTTTCTATTTCATTATTCTATGCTCTGGTTTGTGTTATTGCCTCTTGACTATTAGGTTTGGGGTTGGTTTGTTCTTGCATTTCCAGAGTCTTGAGCTGTACTGTTAAATCATTTATTTGTGCTTTTTCTGATTTTCTTAATTTAGGCACTAGAGCTATAAACATTCCTCTTAGAACTGCTTATATAAAGTCCCAAAGATTTTGCTGTGTTGTATTCTTATTTTTATTTAGTTCCAGAAATAGTTCTACTTTCTTCCTAACTCCTTCTTTGACACATTCATCATTCAGGAATGTGTTGTTTAAGCTCCATGAGTTCCTGTTGTTTCTAGAGCTTCTGTTCTTGTTGACTGTAATCTCAACAGCTCTGTGGTTTGGTAGAATGTATGGAATTATTTCAATTTTTTGTATTTGCTGAGGTTTGTTTTGATCCCAGCATGTGGTCAATTTTAGAGAATCTTGCATGTGCTGCTGAGTAGAAAGTGTTTTCTTTGGTATTTGGGTGGAATATTCTGTCAATTTCTGTTAGGTCCATTTGATGTATGATGTCATTTAATTCAGATGTCTCTGTTAATTCTTTTGCCAGTTGACATGTCTGTTGGAGACAGTGCATCACTGAAGCCACCTACTGCTACTGTGTCCAGGTTAATATGCGTTTTACAGTCCTGTGTGTCCCAAGGGGCCTGATTCCTCCAAAGGGTGAGGCCTGCTGTGGAGAATTGACTGCAGAGAGTTAGCCACAGAAGGAAAGACTTTGGGCACAATCTTGGAACAGAAGAATAGGTGGCATGGAAAAAACAGCCCTTGTGTCTCACCTGTGTGGACATGAGAGGGGCATTTACCAACCAGGGGCAAGACTGTTATCCCACGAGTCATTGGCAAAAGCTAACGGAGACTGTGGGCAGGGTGCGGAAGTGATCTGGAACCATTGGCCACTGAGCCACTGAGCCACTGAGCATAATGGGGAGTCAGGTGTGGAGGCCTGGCTGTTCACCTTTGCAAATTACTCTATTCCCCCTACCTTTGATATAAACTATGAAAAATTCAGATAAAGATGTGTTATATGTTTTTCTAATAGTATCAAGAGCAAGGGACACTAAGAGAACTCTGGTGATGCCCTGTAATACTGTTTTTATGATAATGGGTGCACCAGTGTTTTTGCAGAAATGTTCATATGACTGTAATGTCTTCTTGGTTAATTGTTCCTTTGATTAGAATGAAGTCACCTTATTTATCTCTTTTGACTAGTTTTAGTTTGAAGTCTATTTTGTCAGATCTTAAAATTGCAACACTTGCTTGCTTCTTAGTGCCATTGGCTTGGAATATTTTTTTCCATCCTTTTTACCCTAAGGTTGTGTTTGTCCTTGAAGCTGAGATGAGTTTCTTGAAGACAATAAAAAAATGGATTTTCTTTCTTAATCTGTTCCACTAGACTGTGCCTTTTGACTCGGGAGTTGAGATCATTGGTATCTAGAGTTATGATTGAAAGATGTGTATTGGTTCCCTCATTTTGATTGGTTTGTATTTTTGGTCTTATTTTGAGTTTCTGTAGTTATATCTTCCTTTATTTTCTATACTCGTTCCTATCTTCAGTCTTTTGTCCTTGCTTTGAGTATTCTCTGTAACACTAGGTTTGTGCACATGAATTCTTCCAGCCTTTCCATGTCATGGAAAATTTTCTGTTCTTTTTAATCTTCAATAGATAGTTTTACTGGATAAAGTATTCTTGGTTGGCATCCATGGTCATTTAGAATGGGAAATACTTTGGTCCAGGCTCTTCTGGCTTTCATAGTTTACATTGATAAGTCAGCTGTAATTCTGATGTGTTTTCCTTTATGCATAACTTTCTGTTTTTCTCTAGTAACTTTCAGTACCCTCTCTTTGTTCTGTACTTTTACTATGATATTCCATGGGGAGTTTATGTTCTGGTCATGTTTAATTGGTGTTTTATATCTTGAATTTGTATGGATAAGTCTTGCCTTAACTTAGGGAAGTTTTCTTCTTTAACCCTATCGAAGATCTGATAAATGCTGTTGGTCTGAGATTCTTCTCCTTTCTGTATGCCTATGATAGGTAGATTTCATTTTTTCATGCTGTCCCACATTTCCTGTGTATTCCATTCTTGTGGTATTTTTTGTTTGTTTGTTTGTTTTTTACTTTAAATTTTATATAGCCTTTGCTTAAGGAGTCCAGATCTTCAACTCTGTCATCCATTTGGGCTTGATATTCTGTTTTTCATTTCATTCTGTGTTTGAGGCTTTTTCCTCTTGTTTCCAATCGGCCTATTGAGTTTTTCAATTTCATGTTCTTTTTGGTTTGGGTTTTCTTCAATATTATGATCCCTTTGTGAATTCGCTTTTCAAGTCTTGCTTTGTTTTTGATATTTCATTAAGTTGCATATTTGTATATTTTTGAGCCTCCATCACAAGTTTATGCCTATCATCTTTCTTTCAGTTCCTTGATCATGTTTATAATTGTACTCTTAAATTCTGAATCAGGGCATTCCTCAGGACGATTCTCATTGTAATTCACTTCTTTAGGACTGGTGGATTTTGTTGGGGATATATGTGTTCGGTTTTTTAATATTATGTGTGTTTTTGCATCACTGTTTGGGCATATTGATGTCTTTTTTTGGTAGTGTATCTAATAGGATATTCTATTCTTCCTATGTTTGAGTTTTGGAATTGTTTATATTATTGATGTAGCTGGGCTGCTTTTTGCTCAGGTTAATTCATGTGTGCTTCAGGTTCTCAAAGTTGCATTAGGCTGGTCTGGGTAGTAGGCAGGTCAGAGTAGTTGGCAGAAAGGGTAGAAGGCTGATCTCAGGAATTCAAAGCAAGTAAGGTTGGGGACAGACTGTGGAGAGGCTATCAAGTTAGGCAGGGAAGAAGACTGGTCTCAGGAATCCAAGGCAAGGTAGGGGCTAGAACAGCCAGGGTAAAAGACTGATCTCAGGATTCCCAGGTTAAGTTGAGGGTGGGGACAGACTTTGTAGAGTCTCACAAACTGAAAAATTGAGCTGGTCTGAGTACAGGGGATCAGGACTCAGTGGTCAAGTCTGGACTAATAGAGAAGTCCAGTGATCTGGGCAGCAAAGATCAAAAGCAGGTCTGTGTCCAAGGCTAGAATGGAAACAGGGTTTGGGGTTGGTGAAATTGGAGTTGCTGAGGCTGTAGGGGAATCAAGGCACAGTCCATAATAGAGTTTTAATCAATAATTATTACAAATTGGTTTGAAGGCATTTTGGAGTTGTGATAAATCATAATAAATATTCAGTTAAACCTTTGAATATGGTAAGTATATAGAGAAAGACATTTACAGGCATACAGTGAGAATCATATGGTTCAATTAAATTTTATCTTTGTGACAAATGCCTGAGGAAAATGAGAGTGAAATATGTGGCTTGAGGAGAGCTCACAGGACAAAGTCTTTCAGGACACACCTAAATTGACCTCGCTCCTCCAACTAGATCTCAGTTCTTACAACTCTGCCACCCTCTCAATACTCTATTATATTGAAATCATAAGTGTGTTAAGCTATCGACTGTGTCATAGCACCCTCCAGACACATCCAGAATTATGCTTTATTAATCTTCTAAATTTCTCTCAATGGGTCAAGTTATAAATTAAGATTATTGAAACATATATGAATTTAAAGACTATTTGAAAACAAAATTATAAAATTTTTAAAAATGTGCTTTACAAGTTCCTAAGTAATAATTACTCAGAAGATTAAAATTATTCATTATTCTAGAATTAGTGTATCCCGATAAATTTTTATTTACTTTATCACTCTGTAAAGGAAATATTTGAAATGGTAAAACTTGAAGTACATTAAATGTATACTATGAAGGGATTAAATAGCTAAAGAATGCTATGTTTCTTAGAATGGAATTTCTTACAATGGAATATATAAAATATGGTGCATCTCTGGTGACTGTCATAAATATTATAAAATGTTGAAATTGAACATCATATATTGTATTTTATAATAAATTTATATATACAAGATATTTAATGTCTTTTATAAATAATAGCACATAAAACACATGCTTATTTCAGATCAGTAACTACTTTGCAGTTTGGATTTTTTCGTTCTTTATGTTTCTGACTGGTACATATTTTACGATGTTTACAAAGCTTTGCAAAACTTATCACAAAATGTATTATTGTTCAAAGTTTAAAATCATAAATAACTTAAAGTCAATAGGTAAAAAGTATACAACATGATTAATAAAACAAAACTAAAAATGATTAATAATACATTTAAAAAGTTCAATACCCTTCAAGAGAGGCCTGAGTATGTGTACTTGACTAAGGAACATATATCTTCAGAACAAATTAGGACCCAGTTAAGCTTACAATTTGTGAAAGGAGAAGCATAAGAGGTTTTCTGGTTTAGGAAACCACAACATACAAAAGCTGCTGATAATGTGTATGGAGGGTCCAACATCCACCCCAAGCTGGAACCTAAACACGTAGGTGCCATCCCACAGGTGCTGACTTTAAAGGCATGACAGATGCTAGAGTCAGTATCACAACTTCTTCCTCAGTGGCTTCAGAGTGCCCTTGATGATGGACACCATATAGCAGGGAAGTCCCAAGTAAAGAAGGCACTGGTAGGTCAAGAGGCTCTGAGATGCCAGTGCCTGAAGCTGGGAAGGTACAGCCTGGTTTGCAGTGAAGACACCAAAATGATAAAGATGTTGTGAGACATCTACCAAGATGAGTTTTTTACAGGGTGTGGAACCAGACTAAGAAAGAGATGTATGTTTCAGACAGCAAAGCTAGAGGGGAGGAGTCATCAAAGTGAAACGGGTAGAAAGAGGGTCCCCTAGAGGGCTCTTAGTCTCATTCATAAAAGTGTTTAAGAATGGACCCAAATGGAAGCTTTTACAATTTTATTAGAATTTTAAAGAAAACTCAAGGCAAGCGAGCTGGTAATCTTGGCAGCTGCCTTGAGAAGGTGAGTGGTGGGAAGAAGGAAAGAAAGTCATGAAGCAATGCAGGTTTTGCCAGCATGGGAGCCTCCTATGAAGCCTGCATGGGAGGTCATACATGTGGCTGTCCAGCAACAACATGGCTTGAAGAAGGAAGTGTTAGAGAAAAAGAAAAGAAACACAAGATGCTAGAAGCAGTCCAAAGCCTTAAAAAAGCATATTTAGTAAGAAAGGCATGAAGAAGAAAAGGAGAAATTATGCCTTTTATAAACATTTTTTATTACAGCAAAAGCCACTAATAGGATCACTATGAAAGCTAGGCAGTAGAATGAAGGTACCAGGACTGTTCCTGCTTGATTTCACTGTGCTATATGGTTCAAGAATGTGTGGTCTTCAACCATAGGGACTTACTCAGATTCTGCAGGGTTACCAAGAGCTTTGCAATGTTTTAGGTGGGCCAATGAAGTCTAATTGAGATCCATTTATCTGCTGCTGGAAACCAGGATTCTTTAAGTAGTGTGACTGTTTTGAGCAATGCCACAATGAAGCTGGGTATGCACATATCTCCATAGCACAGTAACTTGGATCATTTTCCAAATATATCCAGAAGTATAGCTGATCCTTAGAGGTTCTTTAGGTTTTTTAAATTAAAACGATTTTCAAAGGGAATGATTAATTTGCATCCCACTAATGGTGAATAAGGGATGTGTCCAGCCATAACTCTGCATCCTTCCTAGTAATGGTTGCTATTTGTTTTCTTGATCATAGTCATTCTGATAGGAATGAGATGGAATTTCACTGTAGTTTAGACATACATTTCACTGTATACTAATCGATATGAACTCAGACCTGAAATCATTCTAAAATTGCTTCTGCAGCTTGTAACTTTATGCAGGGATTTCAGCGAATCTTAAAGTCCATGGAATCCAACTACAATGATTGGCTGCCCTACAAGCTCCAGCGATCCTCCTATCACTGCCCCTTCAACAATAGGTTTGCTGCACTTGATGTTTATTTACATAGTTGTTACAGATGAAACTCAAGAATTCAAGTTTGTGCAACAAGTATTATATCCACAGAACTATCCCCCTAGCTCCTGCTTTCTTACTTTTATAAATATCCTTTGTGTGAAATCTAATGCATCATTGTATTAGTTTATATTGTAATTAAAGCTTGGACTGTTTAAAAATTTGCTTATGAGTCTCTCCCTTAAATATTTAATGTTCAAGTGAGTTTTTACTATCCTTAATCATGTTTCTTATCTATTATTTTCATCCATTCTTTCTTATTTTACCATATTTTAATTTGCTGAATTTCCTTTAATTTTATGAATATTTATTATGTAAAACTGTAGCAACTGTGCTAGAGAAATGACTCAAAAGTTAAAAATACTAGCAGCTCTTTCACAGTACCTAGTTCAGTTTCCAGCAAACAAATGGTATCCAAAAAAAATGTACCTCTGGTTCCAGGGACTCTAACACCTTCTGTCCTTTGTGTGCACTGCACAAACATGGTACACTATATACATGCAGAAAAAATACTCATAAACATAAAATAACAAATGAAAGAATATTTTAAATGTAACAAAACCAGCCACATGTGGTAGCGAATACCTTTAATTCAAGCACTGTGGAGGCACAGACAGGTGTATTGCTATGTGATCAAGGTCAGCCCCATCTACATAGTAGTAATTTCCAAGCATGCTGGAGCTATAGTAAGATACCATTTCAAAAATTAATTAATTAATTAACTGATTAATTATGCTCTTAATAGAGGGGCATTTATCATTAATTATGCTTATGCTATTTTATTATCCATAAATGTCTTTTAATGTCTGCTCATATATCACAAACATTTTAAGTCCCTTGATCTTTCTTTCTGTTTGTCCTCAATAAAGATTTTTGGTTGTTTCTGTGCATTTTTCCTGTATATTTTCAGTGTTTCTTTAAATATATTTCTATACTTATGACTTAAGTTTTCTATACATAATGTATTTAGTTTCTGCAAGCTAATGATATCTGAGAAAAATGTCCTTGAAACGTAAAGAATCTTTCTTTGAATTTAGTATAACTGTGACTTGGTAGTGTGTTGTATAATCCATGCCAGACATAGATTCCATGCCAAACATACATTAATGAAGCAAAACTAAGTATTTATCATTATTACTTTTAATATTATATTAGGGTCCTTAATGCTGCTCTGGAATATTCGTTGTCCTCTTTGTTTTTACAATTGACTCATTATAGTGTAAAAAAGACATGAAGTGATATGTGAATTCCTTCCATATATAAGTATTCTGTAAATGAGGAATCTGTAAAACACTCTACACCAATCTTGTCAATGTTACATGTACCCAGAAATATTACATATGACTAAACTTCTTAGTATTGTCCTTGTCTACAGATGTTTATTTTGCTCTGGCTTTCTCTTTGGTTTTTCTAAGACAAAAAAAATGAATCATATTTCTACTATATAAGACATTTAATATTCCAATTGTGTTACCTTTCTCAGAAAGATATACTTATTGAATATTTTTAATAAGAATTCTGTAATAAAGGGAGATGTTCAAATGTGATGTCATTTCTCCTGAATGAGTAAATGTAAAAAAATTGTATTTAAAAATATGTGGCATAATTGTCTAAACAATCCTTAGATATTATAAAACTAAACATAACCTTGGAAAATCTATTATATTTTGATTTTCTCTTATTTTATAATCAATCAATGCTTCTATATTTTTCAAGAACAAATTTGTGAATATTACCTAAGAATTTGTTCTGTGAAGAGTGAGGATATAGTCACTAACATTATTTCTTTGGAAGTACAATTATATAACTGTGTAACTTGGAGTATTAATAGATGAAAAAACTGCTCAAAAAAATTCTAAGGGCCACTCATTTTAGTACTGTCACCAAAATTGCACCATAAGGACAATAGTTTTTTTGTTTTTTTTTTTTATTAGAGTTTATGTAAAGATTCCGTGTTTTTTAAAATATGTTTTTCTTTTTTGTGTGTAGGTATGTGTGTCTGCATGGATTTTATACATACCACATTCACACACATGTCTGATGAGGACAGTATAAGGCACCAAATTCTCTGGAACTGAAGTTACAACTGTTTGTGAGGCAACATCTGGGTACTAAGAATTGAACCCAGGTCTTCTGTAAGTGCACTTAACCTTTGAGTTATCTCCCTAACCTCAGGATCCCTTATCTCTTTTTTTTTGGGGGGGGGGCATCTTTTTGAGACAGAGTCTCCTTGTAGCTCCAGCTGGCCTTGAACTCAAAGATATCTGCCTGCCTCTGCCTCTAGAGCACTGAGATTAGAGTCATACACCATGATGCCAGGCTAAGATCCCTTGTCTTTCAAGACTAAAGTCTCTTATTCTCTACTGACTGAGTTTATTGGCTTACTGTACATCTTATATGCTTATCTTAATGTGCTACAGAAGTTCAACGAGACATGCATATTTGTTGAGTTAATGGATGAAGGAATGACATTCTTTCCAGTAATTGAAGATGGGTGTCCCTTCCACTATTACATTTCCTAAGAGAATGCTTTGATTTCATTGTCTTTAGCAAAAATTCAAAATTTCAAAAAGTACATGCCACACAGTTAAATATATTTTCATTTTAACCTGAAGTTCTGATAGCTAATCTCACACATTCCTGTCATCTGAGTAGGGCTGAAAACTACTTTCCTGCTCTGTCTTTATTTCTCTGCTTTGATTTGGATGCTGTAGTTGTATTAATTCCAAGTCAAAATTGCCTTTCTGACAGTCCTGTCATTCCACTGACTTATTTTAAACTTGTAGTCAAGTTAAACTCCATGTTTTTTGTTTAAGCTGTCCAGAATTTACTACTTACCTGTCCTGCATTTCTGTATTTGGTTCCAAAACCTAAGAAAAGAAATGAATCAGAAAAAATAACCATTTAATATTACCAGTGGTGAATATGGATCCTTTTTTCTAAAGCATATTCAGATGATTATTTTTCTACTGTTACATACACAAAAATGCAGAATATATTCTAATGAATCAAGTCCTTTACTTTTGCTTTTGCTTCATCAAAGAAAATATGCATATGTCCTAAGCTGTTCAGTCTTCTTGTTCACTTGCTTTTTTAAAGATGTTTTTGTGGCAAAACATAATTTTCAATCATTTTATAGAAGACTTTTGAAACTGCCATATGGATGGTTCACTTCTAACCTCTCAAAACTAGCTTTTTTATAATTTGATAAATGATGTCTAATATTTGGTTATGAAAATAAATATTTTATACAAGTTACAATGTGGTGATATTTCAAAATTTCTGAGTAAGAGTGTTATGATTATATCATTGCTATAATTTAGTAGATTTTTTTTCAAAAACAGTCGTTAATAAACAGAATTCTTGATTCTTATAACATAATTTTTAAGATATAAATGTTTAGTTTCTTTCAAAGAATTATTTCTTATAGTGTGGGAAGGTTGGAATAATTGGTAATTAACTACAGAATTTCCCCAAAGTCTTGTGATCTATGAATAAATGAAAGACCCAAGTTGATACTAGATTTCTGACATGTTCAACTGAGTAAATGGCCATTTTCAAAGATGGAAAATACTGTGGGCACACAGTTGTTCTTTGAAGGCATTGATGTTAAGAGTATCATTGGATACTTTATTATAGATACTCAGGAAGACTTATCAATGTTGGGAATTTTGTTCTGAAGCCCAGAAGGAAGGTATTGACAAAACATGTCAATTTGAACATTGTCAGAATATATTTGAAATTCAGAGCTTAAAAATGTACATTCTTCTGAAAAGCATAAACATGGAGTAGGGGACTGAAGAATCAACAATAGTCAATAAGCACTTTGTGCATACATATCCTGTTTGAAGGATAAAACAAATGATCCAAGATAAAATGTGAAAGATGTTTATTTCCCTTCGGAAATTGTGTCAAAGATTTTTGTTGTGATAATTTCCTTCTTGTTCTTATTTTTAAATTGAACTTTTAATTTAAAAAAACTAAAAATTCAGAACAATTTGTAAATAAAAAATGAATTATTCTCACTGAGGCTTTCATTAAACTCAATATTTTATTCTATATCTACCAAATTAACATCTTCTCTCCCCAAATTAATATCTATATTTCTTTGGTTATCAATGCCTACACTGACATCTATATATGACTATTGAAAAATAAGATAAATTTTCACTTATTTATAAGAGAGTATATTTTATAGTTATTATATGGATATTTGACTTTAAAGTTATCTACAAGAAAGAGCATTAAAACTTCAATTTCACTGACTGAATGAAAAATAGAAAGGAACTGCCCAGACATGGGGCTCATAAATCCAGCAGAGTGAAAAAATGAAGGATTTTGATGTTTATTATTTTTATGTGAATGTATATCTTTATGAGATTATGTGTACCATTTGCATGAAGTTTCTTGACAAGGTGAGAGGGCACTAATATCTTAGAACCAGAATTACAAGAGCTATGAGCTGCCTGGTGTGGGTGCCAAGAACCAAACTGGATTCACTGCAAAAGCAGTAAGTTCTTTTAATAGCTGAATAATCTCTCCAGCCAGCAATGAAACATTTTGATAGTAAAATAATATCTCCTATTTTGTTTTACGTGTTCTACAATTTGAGTAAGTTCTTATTGACAAACTCTGAAAGAGAGGAAGTGAGGGATATGCAGGGACAGTGAGAAAGAGAATGAGACAGAGAGACAGTGAGAGAGACAGAGAAGAACTTGAGAAACAGTATCTATGAACTAGACTTTGTGCTATTTAACTATAGTTTTGAAGATTACTTAAAATGAAGAGCATTTATAACATTCTGATTAATTAATACTAAACATTATCTAAATGTAGACCTACTAATTTCTCCACTTAAGGGAACATAGAATAAAACCACACATCTTATTCTATCTTTTCTTTTTGACAGCCTCCCCCTGTAGCCACAGCTGGCCTGGTATTCTCTATGTATACCCACCTGACTGTGCCTCCTGAAAGCTAGGATTAAAGGAGTGTGCCACCACACCTGGTTTATCAGATTTTTTGTCAGCCACCATTCTTATTGTCTATATTTATGATTTCCCAATATTTACCTCTCATTCCTCTGCTTTAAGACTCACACTATTGGGCTGGAGAGAGGGATCAGCAGTTAATAACATGAGGTGCTCTTGCAGAGGACCTGGATTCAGTTCCCAGCAGTCACACGTTGGCTGACAGACTAAACTCCAGTTGCAGGGGATCCTCCCTAGTCATTACATGACACAGGTGCACTTACATACAGGTAGGCAAATACTCATACACATAAAAACATGACTCACACTATCACTGCATTTCCTAAAAAGGAAATGTAACTTTGCAACGCTTAGGCAGGAGAAAGAGCAGTGCTACAGAGGTGCAAACTCCTTTAGAATTTGGACCATATTCAAATCATATATTCACCCCATGCTTTTTTGCATGGCCCTGTGTAAATTAGTTGACTTTCATTTTCTTTATTTTTGGAAGAGACAGGTTTTAATTGGCTTTGGACTAAAATTAAATATGCCTCTTACATAATTGACATTGAAAATATATTAATTCTATCCCGTTAAGGTCACAAAACTTAATAGCACATCCCCAAGCAGTTTTAAACTGGATCTAATGAAGTCCTTGATTTTCAGCAAACTCAGGTACAATGTTGTCCTTCTGTGCATTGTGATAATAATGTGTGCTCATGGTGAGCTTTGGTAAAATTAAATGCTTTGTGTTTTTTTTTTTTTAATAGTTAAGATTCTTATCTCTTCTAAGTAGAAATTGTTTTTTCTCACAAACTGCTTACAGAATTTCCCCACTGACATTAATATTAGACTTAAATTTTGTAGACTGATTAAATTTAAATTCACTAAGATCCACTCAGTTTGATTTAGTGAGTCATTTGTTTATTCAAACGATACACAGAAACTTACAGAAATATAAATAAGTTATTGATGATTTTATCATTTTTAATGTGTTTCATAGACACTGATACTTCTAAATTACTACTCTACAACTTGACAACATGCAAAGTCAAGATCAAATATTCTTATGAGTATGTGATTAGCTACCAGAGATATACTTCAAGTATATGATGTCAAATGTGGACTGAATGAAATTAAGTTCAAATTCACTGTAGAATAATACTAGCTGGACAATTGTGGGAAATGCAATAAAATAAACTAAAAACACAATGTTGGTGAATGTAGAACATATTTCTGTTTCCCTCCTGTAACATGCACACAAACATATCAAACACCTTGTGGGTGGCATGTACTTTAAGATTAGTAGTTGGATGAGTAGTTCTCATTAAGTGTGATTTGTTTCCTCTTAAGAAAAATTAATATTTTTCTTCTTTGATTGACATTCTAAAAGGTTCATCTGTTAAGTTCCTCTCTTGTTTGTGATAAGGTATAAATATGGTACAGAAAAAGTTCATCTGTCTATGAGGTCATGTGTGTCATTGACATGTTTTAAATTACTTAGAAATCCTTTTAGTGTACTTCTAGACAAAATAGTCACACAGTTTTTTTTATTAATGCTCCAAAATGAATACCTTTAAAAGCCTTTACATATTAAAAGAAAATGTAGAATTTAATCTCCTTCTGCTGTACTCTGAATTAACTTGATCAATTAAAGGGTTTTTTTTTTGTTGTTGTTCATTGAAATTTTGTTCAAAGCATTAAATATTAGAAAGAGGGTATTCATGTACTACTGACTTATTTTTACATTATGTGTATTGTGAGTATATGCATGTATGTCTATGTAGCACATGCATGCCTGGTTCCTGCAAAGGTCATTAGAGAGCAAAGAATCCCTTGGACCTGGAGTTAGATGAAGTTGAATGCTGCCGTGAGGGTGCTGAGAATGGAACTTAGATCCTCTAAAGGAATAGTGAGTGGTCTTAACTAATGACGCATCTCTGTAGCCCCATCTTCTTTTTTAAGACTTGTTTTGTTTATATGTCTGTATTTATACACATTTGTGTACAGGTGCCCTTGGAGGCCAGAAGAGGGTATCATGTCCCCCTGAGGCTAGAGTTAAAGGGTTTGTGAAGTGCCCCACATGTGTGCTGAGCACCATGTTCTGGTCCTCTGGAAGATCAGTAAGTACTGGTAACTACTGAGCCATCTCTCCAGCACCCAAAATAGTCTTTTTATTGTTGTTTTTGTCATTACATCTTTTAATGGTAAATTGTCAAACATCTGTACCTATATCAATTTTTTGTCTACATATCTATCTATACGTGCATTTATATATCTATTGAAGTGAAATACAAAAGCAAAGATAAATTAAACTATACAAATTTAAGCAGGGAAATGAAAGTATATATTCAAGTCTAATGCAATCAATAGATATATTGGAATGTCCAACTTCAGTAAAAAAAGCAGGAGAGTTTTCTAAGAGCAAAAATGAGAGGACCTATTAAGCTACCTGTGTTTCTGAGTTTACCAAAAAGTAATCTTTATAATTTCTTCACAATATGAGGTAACTTTATGACTTGAAGCAAACCACTTGTTAAAGTTAGGATTCTAGCTCCCAATACAAACTGGGAAACTAATATACACTCTTTCTCAACGTTTGCATATCAAAGAGACCCTTCCAAGTGTTGGAGAAAGATATCTTTACATTTGAAACTGTCAGAAGTCATTCAATTGTATCTTAAAGGAGTTGAAACAAAATGTTAAATGGCAGCTATTCTAAAGCATGCACTCCATAAAGGAGAAATGTAAGTGAAATGAGGTGAAGAAGCACATTTTTTTGCAAGTTTAGATATGTTAAAGAGGAATTTTAAGGTTATCTTGAAAAATAAGAATATGAATCACGTTAACCTGGTGAATTTTTCATTTATTTATGTCTATTTTACTTTTACAACAGCGTTAGATTCATGGAAAATTGAGAGGATGGAACCAAGGTGTCTTATACACTACCTAGATCTAGAGGAGTATAGCTTCCTTATTATATCATCATTCTTCAGAGAGTACGTTTATGACAACTGATAAGCCTGTATGTAGACATCATAGAGAATACAATTTATATGAAGGCTCATGTTTGACTTATATTTTGTGAGTATGAAGAAAGAATAATGACATGCATTCACCATTATATGACCATACAGAGTAACAACTTCTTTAAAAATCATGTTTTTGTTCAATTTTCTACTCCATATTCTTTAACTAACTCCTGATAACCAGTGATGTATATGAAGGACTTTATTATTTTGAACCCCCAGAATGCCATGTAACTAGAATTGTACATTGTTCAAATTTTTCAGAATGCCATATTTTGTTTTATAATACACACCTAAAATTTCAACACCTCTTTTCATGGTTTTGTAGCTCATTACCTTAAAACTGATTAAAAAATCCATTGTGTGGAAGTCAATAATTTGTTTATCCGTTCATCTACTTTGGGGCATCATTTGTTACTTCTTGTTTGAGCATTTATGGCTAAAGAAGATATAAAGGTATGAGTGTATTTTTTTATTTGTATATAATTTTATCTTTGTATTTCTTCAATTTTTATTGTTTTTGTGCATTTCATATAATACATCTTTAAAAATATTTTTCTTATTCTTTATAGCCTGCGCTGACTTTGAACTGGCAATCTGTCTGCATCAGCCTTCAAGTACTGGGAATACAGGCATGTCCTACCAAACAGTTTTCTGAGCTAGGCTGCACCTCTTACAAAATTGGCTGTACATTTTTAGGTTTACAGTTGAATTATTACGGTTATACAATATTGTACTCAGTATAAAACCTATAAGACATAAAATTAAATGAGGTTTTAAACTTTGAAAAGGATCTCCATTTCATTATTTAAATACACAGTTTCATACAGAAAAATTCATTTTTAATAGAATTGACACTAAGATGCACATGCATTTCTAATCTCTGTATATCTGATAATTACTAGTCACAGTCGGTTGCTTTCTGAGCTCCTTGGCATCTGAGTATAGATATAAAGTCATCAGTTTGATTTCAATGGTAATGTTTTTCACATCTAATTATTAAGGAGCAAATTTTTATGCTTTGAAGAATTATTATTTTTATTTATTTATACACCCTGTTCCCAGGTAGCACCCTCCCACAGCCTCCCTCCCCTGACTAGAGCCCTTATATTCTGATATCCCTGCTACTATCGGCTGTGTTGTCGACACCCCCAGACATTCCCCACTACTTGCTCTTCTGGTGAATCTAGTCAGCCTATCTAGAGGTCTTTGTTTTAGGAGGGCCAGCTGTTCCTCATCTAGTGGTAATCAGTTGTCAATATTCCTTTGGATAAGATTGGGGTCTGTTATTCAATTTCCCAGTTCTATGCTGGGTTACTATCTTCCTTCTAAGGACTACTTTCAGCATGTCCTAGAGGTTTTGTCATGTTGTATTGTTCTTTTTATTTAATTCCAGGAATATTTTCATTTCTTTCTTAATTTCTCTTTTGAACCATTCATTATTCAGGAGTGTGTTGTTTAATCTCCATGTGTTCATGTGGTGATTAGGCCTTCTTCGGGTGTTGACTGTAAGCTTTATTGCATTGTGGTCTGACAGAATGCATGGAATTATTTCAATCTTTTTTGTATTTGTTGAGATTTTTGGGGGGCTTCAGAATATGGTTGATTTGGGAGAAGGTTCCATGGGGTGCTGAGTAGAAAGTATGTCCTTTGGTGCTTGGGTGGAATACTTGGTAGATGTCTGTTAAGTCCATTGGATATATGGTATTGTTTAATTCAAATTCTCTGTTAACTCTCTGCACTGTTGACCTATCTATTGGAGACAGTGGGGTGTTGAAATCCCCTACTATTAATGAGTTGGGATTAATCTGGGTCTTAAAGTCCTGTAGTACTATTTATATGAAGTTCGGTACACCAGAGTTTGGTGTATTTATATGTTCATGATTGTAATGTCTTCTTGGTTTATTGTTCCTTTGATCAGAATGAAGTGGCCCTCTTTGTCTCTTCTGATTAGGTTTAAAGTCTATTTTGTCAGATATTAGAACTATAATGCCTGCTTTGTTCTTAGTGTAATTTGTTAGTCTGTGTCTTTTGACTGGAGAATTCAGTTCATTAATGTTTAAAGTTATTAATGAAAGATGGGTATTGAATCCTGTCATTTTTATTTGTGTTTACATTCTTGATATAACTCTACCTTTCCACAGTTTTAACTTCATTTGATTTCTCTCCACAATCCCTTGGGTATAGTCATTCTTTTCTTCAGCTCTTTGTATTGCTTCCAGAACTCTCTGAAGGGCTAGTTTTGTGGACATGAACTCCTTCTGCCTATTTATGTCACGGAAAATTTTTCTTTACCCTTTGACTACAATAGATATTTTGGCTGGGTATAGTAATCTGGGTTGGCATCTGTGGTCTTTAAAACTGGGAATACTTTACTCCAGGCTGTTCTGGCTTTCATAGTTTGCACTGAAAATTCAGCTGTAATCCTAATGAGTTTTCCTTTATATGTGGCTTGTTTCTCTTTTGCAGTTTTCAGAATTTCCTCTTTGTTTTGTATGTGTAGTATAATTACTATGGCATGCCATGGAGAGTTTCTTTTCTGGTCCTGTCTGTTTTGTGTTCTATATGCTTCTTGTATTTGTATCGGCATGTCTTTCTTTAATTTGGGGAAATTTTCATCCAAAATTCTGTTGAAGATCTGCTGGTCCATGCCATTATCTTGGGATTCTTCTCCTTCCTGTATTTCTATGATTCATAAGTTTGGTCTCTTTATGGTGTCACACAATTCCTGCATATTCCCTTCTTGTGATTTATTAAATTTTTCATAATCTTTGCTTGAGTGGTCTAGTTCATCCACTTTATCTTCCAGTCTTGATACTCTCTTTTCCATTTCATTCATCCTATTGGTGAGGCTGTCTCCTCTCGTTTCTAATTGGCTTTTGGAATGTTTCACTTCATTCTTTATTTCAGCCTGAGTGTTCTTCAATATTTCTAGCTCTTTTCTGAATTCATCCAGAAGTTTATCCCTATCTTCCTTCAGCTCTCTGATTACCTTGTTTGTGTGTTCTTTAAATTCACTGAATTCTTTTACCATATTCATCATTGTTCTTTTGAGTTCCACGTCCTGCATTGTCTCTAGGGGGTTCTCATTGTGCTCCTCTAGAGGATTACTGGTATTTGGTGGGGATATGTCATTTTGGTTTTTCATGTTATTATTTTTTCTCTGTGATTTTGACATGTGAATTTCTTTTTTTATTGTAGTTTTTGATTACTGCATGAGACTCAGGACTTCAAGGTTAGGTCTGCTTCTTTTTGTGAACTTTATGTGTCTTTGTGGGTTACTTTTTGGGCATGAAAGGCTGGTTCATCTAAGCTTCCGGTTCTCTTTTTTGATTTGATATTGGAGTGGCCAGATTGCTTTTGTCTTCTGGAGTTCCCACAGAGGCCCAATTCAGATAAGGGTCAGATGTTTTCAGCCTTTCTCCTAAGGTCTGGATCCCTCCAGGAATGATTTTGGCCTCAGGAATTTGGGGGTTGGACCAGCCTGGAGCCTGGCCCAGGAAAGGTGTTGGTCTAGGGCAGCTGGTGGCCATGTCACCCACAGATGCAAAGGCATATGGGCCAGGAAGAGGGCCCCAAGGACTCCTGGGGACTGCACTGAGGAGCTGGGTTGGTCTGGATGCAAAGGATCAGGAAGAGGAAAGTTCAACCCCCATGTCCCAGAAAGAGTCTGGCCTGTGGTGCAGGCCCAGGGAAGCAGAGGGAGGTGAGGGCAGGGCCAGGCCCAGAAGTATGGTTGCCGGCTGTGGCTGCTCTCCTCCAGCTATGGCCGCTCTCCTGCTATCTCAGTTCCTCCGATCAGTCATCAGGTCCGGAACCAGGGCTGGTGAGGAGTCTGTGCTGATGTCGCCTCATTCAGATGTAGGAGAACAGGTTCAGTGACACAGATCTTCTTTATTGCAGTAAGGCACAGCTTCTACAGGTGTAGTGATCCAATCATAGCACAGCAAGT
This sequence comes from Nannospalax galili, assembly GCF_000622305.1. Taxonomy (NCBI): domain Eukaryota; kingdom Metazoa; phylum Chordata; class Mammalia; order Rodentia; family Spalacidae; genus Nannospalax; species Nannospalax galili. The sequence goes on along the minus strand of NW_008353893.1, from coordinate 1,048,521 downwards.
AGGATACCTCAGCATAACAGGTTTCAGATTACAGAGACTGGATTCCTGGAAACCACATGACCCTGACTGTTGCAATATCTAAGTGCTGCAATTTGGATTCCAAGGGTGGTGATTAGGGAGTAGCGAGCTCTAGGCATCAGTCTCATGATTTTCCAATGGGAGAAAATGTCACAAGGCATTCCTTGTGGCTCCAGTGGTCGGCCCATTGCCTCAGGCCTGCTGTATGGCTGTCAATAAGACTTTCACCCTAGGCTCAAGCCTGTCTCCTACACAGAAGCAGTGCTCCTGGGGCCCAGAGAAGGGACTCCATTGGTCTGGATGAAAAGGATCAGGAAGCAGTATTGGTTCCCCTAGTTTCTGGGGCCCCAAGATAAGGGAGGGGGCAGAGCCCAAACTCGGAGGAGAGAATGGTGGGGGAGATGGGAGGGTGAATGAGGCTGGGGGAGTCAAGGCACAGAGGGCATGATGGACTTACCCATGAGAGAGGCCTGTGGGTAGGAGAGAGGCCTGTGTTATGTCTTTCAGGCCCAGGGAAGCAGAGCATATTTAAAAATATTTCATTCATTATTTTTATTTTATATGTATGCTTGTATACTCTGCCTGTAAGACCCCCTTGTCTTGCAATGATGGTAGAGTACAGAGGATGGTGTTGGATCCCCTAGAACTGGAGTTACAGACTGTTGTTAGCTGTCATGTGGGTATTGGGATTCAAACCCAGGTCTTCTGCAAGAGCAGCCAGTGCTCTTAACCACTGAGTCATCTCTCTAGCCCCATGTAGTACTGCTTAACCAATTTGACACCTGCCCCAACTCCTAGCACCTTCCCACCAGATTTCAGGTAATCTGTCATGTATGTTAAGTCTTATCTGGTAAAGCATTTGTACCCAGAGTTCCACCTCTGGAATCCACATGATGGAAGGAGAGACCTGACTCTCATAAGTTGTCCTTTGACTTTTGCACCTAAGATGTGGCACATTTGTACTTGGGCCACCCCAATACTCTCACATATATATAGATTAAAAAAAAAAAAAAGTAAAACTT
>NW_008353893.1:1043520-1047463 GCF_000622305.1 Nannospalax galili | reverse complement strand
AAATAAATAATAAAAGAGGAGCATCATCAAAATTTCAAATTAAGAAATATTTGAGATATCTCTTAAAAATAAAAATCTACAAAATGTTCTTAATTTTCTATTTAACATGTGTCATATTTTCCATCTTTATAACTTTTTGCAAAATATTGCAACATTATAATAATGTGTTTCTAAGTTAATATATATGAACTTCAAAACCAATGTTTTTTCCAAATCAATTCTAACTAGTCAGTACATATCATTAGTAATTTCTATGTACAAGAAATTAAAAATCCAAAGGAACGCATACCCATATTTCAAAAAGAATGCCGGAAAATATTATTCATTTAAAACTCACTTTTCAATAATCTGATCTTTAATATATTTCTCATTTTAAGATACATTCTGTCTCGACATTCTTAGTAAGTTAGGTGATATGCTTGTTTTACAAAACTGAATTACAGTTACACTTTAAAAAAAAAATATTGGTCATTTCATCTAGAGGGATTGCTGAGTGGTTTATATCACTTCTTCTCTTCCAGAAGATCTGAGTTATGTTCCACACATAGGATAGTTTACAACCACCTGTAACTCCACTTCAATGGTATCTGAGTCCTTCTTCTTGCTTCTGCCAGCATCCTCACAGATACATGCACATAAACTCCATGCACAGAGAGGGGGCATAACCATTAAAATTAGGGACTGGAGCAGTGCCTCAGGGTTAAGGGAACTGTCTACTCTTTCAGAGGACCAAGGTGCTCGGTTCCCAGAACTTATATGTCAGTGAATGATGAACATTCTTAACTCTAGTTTCAGGGGATCCCACAACTCTGGCCTCTCCAGATTTTGAAACACAGGTGCAGTTTCATAGATGCAAGCAAACTACTCATGTACCCAAGAAAATAAAAATTAATGGATTATTTTAAAAATTAAATATATCAATAATCAATTTAATAAGGTTATATTAATTCTAAACAATGCTGCAGGGATCTTATGTATATATAAATATATATACAATTTACAATCATACAGATTTTCTTTAAGTGTTTACTGCACAAAATTTGAATGGTTACAAAATAAAGTACAGGTAAGAAAATTTGTTTTAATGCTCAAAGTCTCTTTAGCATATTTATTAAAAAATGTTTAATGTGCCTAACATTACTTCTGAGAAAGTTTTCAAAGTTACATATGTTTCTACCAATTCGTAATCACAAATTTTTAAACTTTGCAAATTCTTTGGGCATGCTACACCTGAATTCTTTCTCCAAAACTACTCCTGAAATGACTTTCCTCCAGTTAAATAAATCCCTAAAGCTAATTCCTATATCATTTTAATTCAAGTATTTAAATGGAAACATTCTGAAATTCTGTATGTTCAATAAGTTTATTTTGCTTAAAACTCTAAGGGTGAAAAATTGAAGCAGAAATGGCAATGTTAACCTGGTCTTTTGATTATGATTCAGAACTTATCACTTCGGGTGAAAAGAGTTTTACATGTGTCATCAATATATTAATGTTCAGAAAAAAATAGAGGAATCCAACAATTACTAATTGCATATTCTAAAAAAAGAATCTCATTATCTTTTATAATTTGATACTTCATTAAAGCACTTTTGTGTATATTATCCTCTTTCTCACCATCAAACAATATCTGGAGATCATTAACTATCTTCAAATGACAAATTTCTTTCTTTCATGTACATTTCCTTTTTATCAGTAAGCATTTTCCTTTCATGATTACATTTAATCTTTTTACACTTTAAATGATTTACTTCTTAACTAACATGAACAGTTTTATAATTAAATGTTTTGACACAAAAAAAAGCTTATCTGTTTTGCTGAAGAACATAGAAGTAGATCAGCTTGGTGTTTAAATGAATTTTGCACCCACATTACAGAAAAGGGAGCACAGGAGCTTATGACTTGTCAGACTTTAATTATCTTTACGAATGATTAATAAGATACTTTAAAATATTTTAAATATTAGTGAACTGAAAAACTTTATTTCCTTATGTTCATGTCACATATTTGAACTTTCATTTAACAAAAAATGGGAACTGTGTTGCTGAGTCTAGACCACTTACATAAGGAAATAACAGTTCTTCTGTGGTATCAGTACGACAACTGGTGTTTTCTATTATACTGTAAATCTATTTCATAGTAATTCTATTATGTTGTAATTTTTTGGCCAAGTGGTGATCAGGATAGAATTGTATAGGCATCTCAATAACAAATATACTGGATTTCATACAACATATTTAAGATGTGGCATGCTTTTTAAGAGAGAACTTTGAACATTCTGGGCCCCATAAACAGCTATGTTTTATTAAAAGGACATTGATGAACAAGGCAACCTATTCCATATTTGAAAATGGAAAAATGATATAGAAATGTGTTAAGAGAGTAGAAAATGATGCATTTTACTGGAAATTATTTGGTCTTTTAGTTTACAATTGAGTTCTATTCATTGGTCCTGAATGATTATCAAGAATGAAAAGAAGCCATATTTTATCAAACGATATGTGTACAAAATGGTTTAGTGACGTATCTCAACGGTAGAGAATCTGTTTAATATAAGGGAGCCTCTGCACTGGATCTTTAACACCAAATTTTAAGGAGCATTTTAGACTTCATATAGTAAATATTCATAAAATATATAATGTCATGGCTAATGTAAAAGAAAACTAAGTGCCTCTGTTTGACTATAAATTCTGTAATCAAAATGCCAATTTGTAATTTTGGATATATAATACTTCCAGAGGATACATGAGAAGATTTTCTTATTTTTCTTCTATAGAACTCATTCTTCAAAAGTACATATGATATTAAAATGTTCTCGATTTATTTTAATTTTAAAGAAACAAGCTCTTAACTTTACATTTCAATAAATATCACGAATTTTATAAACTGAATTGCATGAAAAACAAGATATATGATAATACATTTGAAGAAATAAATTAGCAGCAAATAATTTTATAATCTTGTCAGAATATACTAATCAAATTTTATGTCCTTTACTGTCTCTTTAAGTGTCATGCATACATAAATGCAGTTTCTATGCTATTTCTAAGCATAAATATTATTTCTGTGTTTTGAATATTAATTTTATCCAGGGGAATTAAAAGAATAAACTGTGCTATATAAACACTTTTGACCCACTTCTGGGTCAAAATCCCAGAGATCATGAGTAATACATACATGAAATCTCTGAACAACAATACATTGCAGACCTTACACAGGAAAAAGAAGCTATCATTCTGTAAGTGTTGCTAATTTCTACACTTTTCTTTTTACTTGTAAGTAACTTTTCTCAATTTTTAGCTTCTTTTCTTCTGCAACTGACCACCCCCAGATAAATGGTTTCATTGACTGGATCCAAAAATCACCTAGAAGATATAACTCTAGATATCTGTGAGAAAGATTCCAAAGAGCATTAACTAAGGAAGGAAAACCATCCTTCCCAAAACTAGGGAGCATCTTTTACTGGTCATCCCAAATACAAATGGTAAAGGGAAGAAGCCTGTATGCCCTTGCTTATTCTTTCTGGCAAGAGTATCTGCCATTGCCTCCTCCATCCTCCACTGACACCAGAAGAGTTTTTTTTTTTTTTGTCCTTATAATATGGAATAATACCCATGAATAACCAACAAATGACAAGGCAGAATATGTGCAGGCCTCTAGTGATTGACCAGTTCTACAGAAGTATCTAGCTTAGGGACTGAGCAGCTGCTAGGTTTCTGCTTCTCAGACATGCAGCTACTATGACTGGAAAACTCATCTCCTATCATGTAAGTCAATCGAATGAATACATTAAAAATGTTTTATTACTTTATTTATTATATGTCTGTGAATGTACATACCTGCTATAGCTAGTAAGTGAAGGTCAGAAGACAACTGGCCACAGTCAATTCTTCTTAACCATATGGATCCTGGTTATTGAAATTATGAGGAACCTCCCTTGCAT
>NW_008353893.1:1029023-1043476 GCF_000622305.1 Nannospalax galili | reverse complement strand
ATAATTCAATCGATTACTCTAGTGAACCCTGCATAATACAAAAAGGTCAGGAAAATAGTACAGTCATGGTGGAGGTTGGGCTTCACAGGAAGGGAGATATCATGCAGTGATATAACGGGGAAAGGGGGCATAATAGAAAAGGAAAGAGTAAAAGCTAGGGAGAAAGGGAAGAGAGGGCAGAGGAGGGAGTATGTTTGCACATAACTAACACTAAAGACCTTTAAAAAAAGCCATATGAAAACCTACCACTCTAGAAGCTACATAAAGTATGTACATATACATTATAAAAAAAGATTAAAAAGAGTTAGCTATAATGGGGGAACATTTCCAAGAGCAGACAATGTCCAGCAAACTAAAAACCCAATACCAGAAATGGAATCTCTCTTTAGAACCATTGACCATGGATCCCATAGATCCTCAAAGAATGTTTCTCATTGCTCCTGCTGTTGATTCTCCATAAGAACTTGACAGTAAGTCCCTACTGCTGAAGACACTATATACATGAGCTGCAGAACAAACAAGGAGAAATCAAGCTGTTACTGGCTTCAAAGATTCACCTCTACTGGCTAGCTTTCATAGCACTGCAAGGTGCTAAGTATGCTTTCAGAAGAGAATTAACCTTATAACACTGTGACTAATGTGAGCTATATGTAAAAGTGGCCTATCAAGATGACCACTGGTGAAATAGTGGGACAAACATTATGGGAGTAATCAACCACTTTCCATTTGGATTGCCATATGACTTTCAAAAGGCCTTAAATATTAGATAGCCCTCTCCACATCGATGCCTACATTGTGCCCTCCCATCCCCTAGTCCATTTAACCCTCCTGTTCCATTAAACTGCCCCTCATCTATAGCCCTGCACTATATCTTCCCTCCCACCCACAAGCTCCATAATAGTTCACTGGCCTTTATGTGTGTTCCAAATGAAACATACATATACAAAGATGAAAAGTTAGAATCCATATATGAAATGAAACTTAATGACATTTCTCTTTTGGATCTGGATTATGTACATGTTCCATTCATGTACATGCTAATTTCATAACTTAATTTTTCTTTTTTGTCAATTTTTTAATTTATTATTTTTATTTTCTTTATGTGTATTAGTGTGTTGCCTGCATGTATGAGGTACACCTGTGTTCTGCAGTGCCCATGGAGATCAGAAGAGAGTATCAGATCCCCTGGAACTGGAGTTACAGATGGTTATTAGCCACCACGTGGATGTGGGGAACTGAACCTGTGTCCTCTGCAAGAGCAGATAGTGTGCTTAAACACTGAGCCATCTCTCCAGCCTTAATGTTTGAATTTTTTCATGTCATACAATATATTTTGATATTTAGTTATCCTCATTATCTGAACCCTCTAAGTAACTCCCACCAGATTTCTGTACTGGAATGTATATACACATATTATACATTATATAATATATAATACATAATATTTAATATTTATTTATATATAAAGACCAGTAGTGCCAGGCTTGTGTTTGTGAACTTCCCTTGGTGTGAGTTCATCTAATGCAGCCTAGTTAAACTAGCAATATCACACTTAAATAAGAATAAATCACCCCTCCCAGAAGCCATCAGTTGCCAAAGTACTTCAGGTAGGGTTGGGGTTTATTCCCACTTCCCATCTCTATACTGGGATTTGTATAACTTGATTTTACATGAGAATGAACCAGGATGTCACCATTGCTGTGAGTTCACATGAGTAACTGACCACATGTCTTGAAAACTCTGTATCCTGTGGTCTTCCACTATCTTTGGCTCTTACAGTTTTCTTTTTTAATTTTTTTTTTTTAGAAGACACATTTCATTACAGCTTTAACAGTTTCCAGAGCAAGGATACTTCTCTTTCAAAAGTGGCTATAAAAATTTTAGGTTTGCTGTTGAATTAATACAATTATATGATATTGAACTCAGTATAAGCCCTTTAAGACATAAAATTGAATGTTTTTAACCTTTAAAAAAGATCTCAATTTCATTTTAAAATATACTGTTTCTTACAGAAAGACTCATTGTTTTTGCTGATAACACTGCGATGTGTCTAGTATTGTCAATGTCTTCCTGTTATAAGGTAGCTCCTTTAAATCTCTCTTTATAATGTGTATGTATATGCTTTACATAACTTCTATAGTGATAGGCTTCCATATGACTTTTTCTAAAGGCTTTTAGTGTTAATTATCCCTAACCATAAGCCCTCCTTTGCCCTATCCTTCCACTACCCATCTAATTAAATTGTTCTTAATCTGTTATTCCCATTTCCCCATTTATATCACTATGTTGTACCTCTCTTCCCAGGAAGACTCCACGCATGTGACTATTAATGAGTTTCTTGACCTCTCTGAATTTTCAAATTCAAACATTCATAATTAAGATTTTAAAGCTAGCATCCAGCTAGGAAAGAGAATAGGCAACACTTGTCTTTCAAGGTCTGGGTTACCTCACTCAGAATGACTGTTTCTAGTTCCATCTGTTTACCTATGAATTTCATAATTCTGTTTTTTAAGTGCTGTATAATATTCCATTGTGTATATGTACCACATCTTCATTAGACATTCATCACTTGATGGACATCTAGACTTTTTAAATTCCTGGCTATTATGAAATGGGCAGCAATGATCATGGATGAACAGCTATTTCTGTAGCAAATTATAGAGTCTTTGGGTATATGCCCAGAAGTGGCATGGCTAAATCAAATGGTAGATTAGTTCTAGCTTTTTGAGCAATGTGCACAATGATTTCCATAGGACCTGCACCAATTTGCACTCAAAGTGTTCCCTTTTCTCCAATTCTTCACCAGAATTTGTTATTGTTTGTTTATTGGAACTTAGTCATTCCAAGCCGGGTAAGATGAAATTTCAAAGTGATTTTAATTTGCGTTTCCCTGCTGACTAAAGATATTTAACAATTTTAAGTATTTCTTAGCCATTTGTGTTCCATTTTTAGAGAACTCCTATATATCTCTTTTGCCCCGATTTTGAATTAGGAATTTTTTTTTCTTTTCTTTTGTATTTTATGCATCAATTTTAGTAGTATAGGTGTTCGTTTTTCTTCAAAGGTCTAGTATAATTCTTTCCTGTTTCCTTTTATTAGCTGGAAGACTTATATTTACTGTTTTTTTCTAACTGGTTCTATGGGTCAATTTAAATTATTGACTTCATCTTGATTTAAATATAGTAATATACAGAGATATACATATATATGTATAAATTATTAAAATTTTTTAAATTTCCAGTTTCTTGGACTAAAGATTTTTGAAGTAATGTTCCAGTTTGTTTCTCAACTGCTGTGATAAAAATACTCTGACCAATATCAACTTGAGGCAGAAACCCAGAGGCAGGAGCTAGACTACAGGCAATGGAGGAACCCTGCTTAGTGGCTTGCTCCCCTGGCCCCTGCTCAACCTATTTTCTTATACAACATAAGCTCACCTACTGAGGGGTGGCACCACCCACAGAAGCCTGGGTCCTCCCACATCACTCAACAATTAAGAAGATGCCCCACAGACATGGCCACAGGCCAGTCCAATGGAGACAATTCAACAATGGAGGCTCTCTCTACCCAGGTGTGTTAAGCTGACACTAAAGCTATCCAGTATATATGTCATCACCATTCTCTGAAATTTATGTGTCTGTGGTAATGTTTCCATTTTCATCTCTTATTTTGCTAATTTTAGTCCTGTATTCGTTACTTGTGTGTTGCTTGGAATAGACACCATGACCAAGGCAACATACAGAATGAGATTTTTATTTGATCTTAGGTTGCAGAGCAAAAGAGTCCATTTTGGTAAGGGAATCATGGCAGGAAGTAGACAGAGCAGAATGCTGCATACTCACACCTTCAAGCAGGATAAGGAAACAGAAAGAGTAAAACTCGATCTTACAGAGCTGTAGCTACCTCTGTCTCCCAAGTGCTGGACTAAATATACACCACCTTATGGAGATTTTCCTTCTGCTTTTTTGAGGTGTTCTTTGTTCTTGTATTTCCAATGCCTTCAATTGCATCACTGAGTTTTAATATGAGATCTCTCAACATGCATAGTCACATAGTGATATAGACTTCGCTCATAAGATTGCATTCATTCTATCCCATAGATTTTATGTTTTGTTTCTTTTTCAATCAATTCTAAAAAATTTAAATTTTCTGTCTTTATTTCTCTCTTGACCTAGTTTTCATTTGGTAGTTTATTGTTTCGTTTCCATGAGTTTGTGTACTTTCTAGAGAGTCTGTTGATTTAATATCCACCTTTTTCTTTGGTGGTCAGATAGAACACAGAATATTATTTCATGTTCCCTATATTTCTTTGCACTTGTTTTGTATCCTAATACATTTCTGATTTTAGAGAAAGTTTCATGAGCTGCAGAGAATATGCTCCTTAGCGCTTGGGTGAAATGTTCTGCAGATGTTTGTTAGATGCATTTGAATTATACTGCCATTTACCTCTAGAGTTTTCCTGTTTAGTATTTATTCCTGTGACCTGTCTTTTGGGGTACTGGAGTCATCCACTGTCACTGTTTTGGGGTCCATCAGTGATTTTAGGTCTAAGTATTTCTTTTATGACATCAGGTTCTCCTGATTTTGGTTTGTAAATGTTTGCAAATGTAATATTTTCTTGGTGAATTTTTTCTCCCTTTAATGTATGTGAAGTGGCCTTTCTTATCTCATCTGACTAATTTTTTTGAAATCTTTTTTGTCAGATAGTAGAATAGTTAAATTTGTCCATGAGTTCCTACACATTCTGTTCCTGTTTGTTTGTTTTCTGTTCTTGGTGTTTGCAATTATTTACATTAAACATTTTCTTTGACTAAATGGTATAATTCCTCTATCTTGTTTTGAGCCTTGATCATCTTCCACTTTATACTTGATTGATTCTATTAATTTGAATTTCCACCGACTTCTTTTTTTTTATTGACTAAGTTTCTCATTTTAAGTTTTATTTCAGTTTGGCTTCCCTTCAGAAATTCTATTGTTTTATTAAATTCTATTTAATATATTTAATTGTTTTATATAGTTCATCAACTTTTTTGTGTTTCCTTTGTCTTCCTTTCAGAATTTATGCATATGCTCTTAGAGGTCCTTGAATCTTTTTTATAATTGCTGCTTTATATTCACTGTCTTGTGCATCAGCTAAATTGTTTTTCTTAGGGAACATGATGTGGTTACTCATTTCTGTAGGATACATAATGTTTTAGTTATTCTTGTTGTTATTTTTGCATTGGAATCTAGGCATCTAGATTTAGGATGTGTGGTCTCACCACTGTTGAGTGGGTGTTTCGATCTTTGTTTTTGCTATCTGAACTTGTCTGGTAGGGAAGCAGATGAATGTTGTTTGTGGTTCATTCTTGGGATAACTCTGGGTTGATGTGGGAATGGAGTGCCAGAAGTGATCACAAAACAGCTAGGGAAGATGTGTGTTCTGAGCCCAGTAGTTAACCTTCTGTATGGTTAAAAAAAATCTTCCCAGCAGATCTTCAGAATTCTGTGGCGGTCTCACATGGTTTTATAGGTGATTCTTTAGTGGCAGAGGCTGAGGTCACAGTGGAAATAGATGGTGCTCTTTAGGTTTCAGGTTCAGGATGTCACACTGTCTTATGAAGGAGTTGTGTGTGTGTGTGTGTGTGTGTGTGTGTGTGTGAGAGAGAGAGAGAGAGAGAGAGAGAGAGAGAGAGAGAGAGAGGTCTCCACCTGGTGTCCTGGTTGCAGGATTCCATGCAAGCCCTTTCATCTAGATAGTTGTGTGCGTAAGCAGATGAATGTATTCAATCCCATGTTTGTTGACCAAATGTAACTTAAATAATAAATATTTCATTAAAGAACATTCATTTTCAACCTATTTATTTAAAGATTTATTGTAGTACAATATTAAAACCTTAATCTCAGCTTCAAACATTCTTATATTTTCATATCAAATCCATTCCTGGCTACTATTTGCATGGATCAGTTTTGGGAGACCTTGCTAACATGCTGCCATTCTTCTTGTTCTACATCTATATTTTGCTCTAAATCTTCTGTCACCTCTGGTTTCACAGAAGGAAGTGAGTGGTGCAAAATTTAAAACACGCCTGTTCGGGGAATGCTATATTTTCACTCCTTTTCTGTCTCAGATATTGCACAATAACTGCAATTGATTCAAATGCACATATACGTGTAAGCACATGAATGGTCATGTACATGTGGAGGTCAAAGTTGCCGTGGTGTGTCTTCCTATATCATTCTCTAGCTGTATTAATTGAGATAGGTCTCTCACTAAATATGCCATTCACTGACTGACTATACTGACTTGACAAAAAGCCATACCTCTACCTCTCCAGTTATGGAATTATATATAATTCTAGAGGGCTATGTGCATGCTGGTTCCCAAACTCCGATTTTTTTATTTGCATGGCAAAACTATTAAATTTTCAGTCATTTTCCCGGTCCTACAAACAAACTGAAGTTAAATATCTTAGTCTGTGTCAAAAAACATTTTTTTCTTTTCTGCTCTTTTTTCTGTTTGACTTATTAATATTATTTTATGTATATGTGTGTGCATGTCTGAGTATCGATGCATATGTGAAGGTGTCTGTGGAGGCCAGAAGAAGTTGTCAGATCCTTTGAAGCTGGATTTACAGATAGTTGTGAGTCACCTGATATAAATGATAGGAACTGAGCTCTGGTCCCCTCAAGCTCAACAAGTGCTCTTAACCACTGCATGACCAATCTCCCCAGAAAACATTTTTTTTTTCTTTTTTCTTTTCTTTTTCTTTTATTGTCTCTTTTCCTCTTTCTTTGTCTCATTTCTCTTTTTTTCCTCTCATCTTCTCTCTTTTTCGCTTCCTTTCTTCCCTCCCTCCTTCCTTCCTTTCTTCCCCCTTCCTTCCCTTCCCCTTCTCCTTCCTTCCTTCCTTCCTTCCTTCCTTCCTTCCTTCCTTCCTTCCTCATCCTGGTCTTGTTCTGTAGCCCAGGCTGACCTTGAAATACTTTATCTCAATTTTCCCACTCAAATTTTTATAATATATAGCACATTAATTTTTATTTCCCTCTCTGAGAAAAGTTTGGAAGAGTCTGCTAACAGCTTGTAAATACTGTATTTTCCTTAACTTGGTACCATCTTCTATTTTACTTCCATTGGAGGAGGGAGTAAAAAATTCTTATGTAAACATAAACCTCATTCTCAGTACTTAGCAAGACAAAAATTCAAAGTTGCTACACTGAAATTTTGTTTTATTTGACCCCCTCTATTCCATGTGAGGCCTATATTTTAATTTATAAGAAGACTCAAATATCAGTCTCTACAAACTTACTGTTGAGACAGGCTCCCCCTGCAGCCTCAGCTGGCCTGGAACTCATTATGTAGACCAAGCTGGTTTCTAACTCACAGAAATCAACCTGCTTCTCCTTCCCAGGTGTTAGGATATAAGGTGTGTTTCACAATACCTGGCTCCCTTTATAATTATTAACAAGGTGCTTCCTCACTTCTATATCTGGAAAACTTGGCTAGTGGATGGAATTCTTTCAGAAAATAATATGGCCTGGTCATTTTCACAAGTTATATAGTACAAGGAAAAAGCCAACCCCACTCCCAATTACAATAATTTCAACCTTCTCATTGCTATTTTTGCTTTGATTTTGTCATAAGAAGAGTGGACAGTCACATTCCAACTCATTTAGTAAAATGATTAACCATGCTTTGTGATCGCTAATGTAAACAAGGCACATGTAAGGTTCTCCAAGAACCTTAGAGTTGCTTTTTCTGAGATATTGTCTATTTGATGGTCTTACAATAGCCTAATTACTAATTATCTGCTATTGATCTGTGAAAACAAATTATGTCAATCTATTACAGCATCTATTCCAGTAATGAAAATACTTTCCTTTGGAAAAATAAATGGCAGTGAATTTAAACAATGTACTAGGAACTGTAGGTAAATTTCTTACTGTGTTTTGGTTTGGTTTGATTGTGTTAATATTATGATATAAATGTTTTATCATGATTTTGGAAGTTTTATAATATTTCCATTATCATTCGTCCTGCTCATATGCATACACATAAGACCAAACCATTTCTTGCAACAGAAGTGGACAAATATTCCTGAGATATTTACATTTTCAGAAATATCTTCAAGAAACCATTTTTTGCACCTAGCCCTTTTTTTTTTTCTTAAATCAACTGTTGGGATTATTGATAACTAGTTCTTTTTGCCTTTTTGCATATCACATTAGTGTATCTCTTGCCTTTCATCTATCCCTTGCCACTTTCAACTTTGAAGTGACAGTGAGGACATTAAAATTGTAAAAATGTTCAGTGTGTGGCTGGACTGAGACTCAGCTCCAGACATGCAGGAGACTATCAACTTTTATCAGTATTCAGGAAAACTGAAGCAATCTCAAGGGAAAAATCAGCAATGTAGCAAAGTATTTATGGGAGTTCACCTATTGTGTGTCATCTATTATCTTTCTATATATATGTATCATTTCTCATCACTTTGGAGGGATGGTGACACAGTGACAGGGTCGTTATGAAATATTTTGGCTTCCCTTCTATGTATGTAAGGGTCACCTTGGACTTGTCATGTTTCTTCTGCCTCTGCATCTCAAGTGCTTCATGATAGGCATGCACTACCAAATCATGGCTCTTATCTGATCTATTTTAACTGAATTATTTCAGTACACAATGGGCAGATCTCTGAAAAAATTCTTCCTACTCTGTTTTTATTTCTATTATACTCTTTGGTGGGACAGTGTTTTCTAAAACTACAAAAATAACATCTATGCCAAAACTGAAGTCATTTGAAATATAAGCTCAATATTTTTCTAATTTTTTAAAAATTTTTATTTATTTACTAACCACCTGATTAGAAGAGGCATTTCATTACAGCTTTAACATAGTCAATAACAATTTCCAGAGCAAAGATACATCTCTTTCAAAAGTGGCTGTAAATTTTTGGGTTCACAGTTGAATTAATACAGTTATACAATATTGAACTCAATAACCTCAATATTTTTTTTCTTTTGGTCTTTTTGAGGCAGGGTCTCCCTGTAGCCCCAGCTGTCCTGGAGCTCACTATGTAGACCAGGCTGGCCTTGAACTCATGGAGATCTGCCTGCCTCTGCATCTTGAGTGCTGCTATTAAAGGCATGTGCCACCATACCCAGCCCAGCTCAATATTTTTAACAGTAATGATAGAAGTTACAAAGTCACTATGTCAAACTGTTTAAAAACTTTTTTAATTTTTTTTGTCAATTTCTGTATTAACTTATGGTTGATGGTAATAAGCTATTTACACAGTGTGGTAAATGTACAGAATATGAGAGATAACTTTGAATATGTCTATGAGAAACACTTTTGAATGATTATATTATATGCAAAAACTCACATTATACTATTATGCAGAATATTCTGATTACCAATTTTTATTCAAAACTCATAAATAAGATCTTTTTAAGTATATTATATCCTTATAATCTTACATATGTATATCATTTTACCAATAGCATTGTGTTCTTTATAAGGAATGTTTTTCAATTATAAGGGATATGCTACTAGTGCAACTTGGCTCTTTACTGAAATGTTCTTAATGCACTTATGCGCATATTAAAGTTTTATTTTTATATCTGTTTACTCATAGCTATGACTATGTTTTTGAGTATATCAAAATTCTTCATTAATTCTTATGTTTCTAGATTTTAATTTGCTAAGGTGTATTCCAATTTGAAAGTCCAGATTAAGGCTGCTTTTAATATTTTGTAATAAAGTTTCATTTTCCAACCATCTAAATATTTGGGGAATTTGAGAGTTCTTCAGTGATGATATAACTGGGTTGGCACTAATGATTGCAAGTGATTGGATTCCATGTGAAAGGCTTCAGATTTAGACACAGGACTATGAGAATATTTGAAATGTAATCACTTTTAATAACATTAATGAGCATTTAAAATAATGCTTCTCTTTTCTGTCATTCTTTCACAGTACCATCAAAGATTTTTTTCGGTTATTATTTGAGGTTCGACTTTCTAGTTCTGCAGCTAAGTATTACATTACATTTCATTTCTGTGTTGCATTTCAGATAATGAGGCTATATCAGTAGCATGAGGAAGTTATTCCAGATCTGATTAAACCCTTGCAGAGTCCAGCTAGCTTCCTTTTATATTTGTACCTACTCTTCTGCTCACTTAATCCTCCTATGCTATCTCATTTGAAAATGTGATTGTCACTCTGAGAGTTATCTTTCAGTTTCTCATTCCCTAAAGGACTATAGAATTTTCCATCATAAAATCAATATCCCAAAATGACAGTCTCTTTTCAGTCTATATATCATATGATTTAGATAATAAAAATAATCATAATTAAATTTTCCTGTTGCTCGTAAGATAGAGTATAAAAAGATAGGTTCATTTTGATACATGTTTTATGTTATTTTTAGTAAGCTATTTCCTAAATTTCTTAGCCTATTCTAATACAGCTTTGGCTTTTAATCATTATGTTATAGTATATATTTTAATAAAAATCATTGAATTAAGTTTAAAATTGTGCATTTTCTTTTGAATTTGAGAATCTGTAAGTAATTTGTAGCTCTCTGTAGTCATTCATTCAATTATTTGTTCCTTAATTCATTGGACAAGGCATTAGAATGTATTTTCAGTCTGAGGAAATAATACAGCCATGCAGTTAACTTTAGTGAATCATCTACATGTCTGTATCTTACACACATTAGCTTGCTCAGTTGCTTGTTGTTCTGCTCCTGAGAGTTCAACAGCATTTTCACTTTTGGGGAATACACAAAGGAACAAGAATAAGAATAAGCAAAATCCCTCATAATTCAACAAATCAATGTCAAATTAAAAAGGGATGAGTAGTTTGCATTTTCTTTCCACTAAAAGTCAAGAAATGAAAAATCAAGTTATGCTTCAGTCAAATTCTTCACTGTGGATACTGTGGGGGGAAAATCAATACAATGATCTCATTCATCACTGGGGTGTCATGGACAGTCATTTGGAAAAATAAACACCAACTATATTGCAACTGTTGTGGTGATTACTCAGACCATCACTTCCCAGGCTCCCTGTTCCTGTCAAGTTGTCCGAGCCTAGGTATTCCACATCTGCATAGATTCTCTGACCTTTCTGTTGATAGAGCAAATTAATAAAACAAACAAACAAACAAACTATAGTTCCTTCAATAGAGAAAAACAACCCCCTGAAAGGTCTTGATGTAAGTAATTCTGATATGGTTGTTTTCACTAATACAGTAGGGTTTCAGAACCCCTACCCACAGATTGTTTTTGTATTTATTTCTAAATATAATAGTATACAACTGCATGATCCTAGACTGGGTTCAATTTCTCATGCAACAGATGTAGGAAGGCACAAAGGACTGACAGAAGGCCTTAATGTACTTCTGTGTCCCAGAAAATGCGCATGTTCCTTGAGCTTCTATTGCAGAACAAGCCTTCTACCTTTATTCACTACTTAATTAACTGATGATCTTAAAAGTAGAAGAATTTGAATAGCATACTCTTCATTTATTTTGGAAAACTCCATGTCCTCATTTCACCTTAGATGTCCTCCACATCTCACATGAAAAACAAACCCAGCCTCTTCCCCATGTTAAATTTAAATAACTATAATGCTATAATTTACAAATGAAAATATGCAATATCCACATCTTTAGACACTTTGGAATAAAAAATTAGGGACAGGATACAAATGACATATGAAATAAACAAATGAGAATAAAACACTTTAGAACTAAGGAAAGTCAGTTCTTACAAGTGACATTGGCACTGAATTGAAGATGCTTAGGGGAAGAATACATGCTTTGAAAGAATAAAACTATATTCTTTTCTGGCAATCAAATATCAATTAGCTCACCTGACATCTCTTGATACTGTCCATGAGAAAGGAGCCCTCACACATTCCTCCCAAGTGACATTGACTGTCTGCTGGTAGGTGTTCCTTTTGATATTCCATAGCCTCTTCTGAAGTAGACCTTATGGATGCTTTTGTACCATACAGATTTGTGAGCATGACTTTTGCAAAGATCTGAGAACATATATATGGAATGGTATCTCAGGCAATACACTTATTTTGTTCTGCTGCCTGAAGATTGCTTATTCATTTTGTAATGAATAAGTGCCTCTGTCTTAATGTAACACTGTATAGGTTGAGGCAGTTTGCAAGAAAATAGAAGTCTACATTTAAAGAAAACAGTCTTGATCCAGTTTTTGTCAAAAGGTACTATTTTTTCAGGTTAGGAAGTCATAAGAATATTTTTCAGTATGCTATATTAATCTCATGCATTCATAACTGCTTCTGGTGATATATAGAAACACTGGCCTCATTCTACTCTACATATCTGTAAGTTATAGAATTATGGTTAAATTATAACATCCTGAAAAGAGCTTAATAAATATGTATTTCCTTGTTATTTATACTTTTAAATTAGTGTCATCACTATTCTGGGCTTTTGTACTATTGGAGTAAAAAGAATAAGTAAAAGAAAATAGCTCCACAAGTATAGATCCAGAACTTCCCCCTCACCTCATGAAACAACATTGAGCAGATGTTGTTAGGCCATCAATTTCTGACTTTCATTCTTTTTTTACTTCAATTTAATAGTGCAAAATTGGTCTGACTTAATTTTATATCCTACTTACAGTTACAGTATTCAGTATTACTTTTATTACATTCAAGGGTTTAAACAGGAAAACATTAAACCTACATTAAGTTATGAACATACGAGATCTAGTGCTTCCTGCACTGGTCCATTTGAAGTTGAATAATATGCTTTATTTGTAAGACATTTAATCTTCTTTCCTTTTTTTTCTTGGTAAAGAGAATTACAATTTCTATTAACTGCAATGAAGTTTAAAGAGTACATTTATGTTTCTCACGATGTTATACTGTAGCTCAGCTTAATAGAGACATTAAAGAAAATATTGATAATGTAATATCTTTAGGAATTCATAATACCTAGGGTATGTTCATTTTAAATTTTCTCTATAAAAACACTATAAATTTAGAGGTTAAGCTTCCACTTTAAATAAAATTTAGTTTCCAATGAAGCTAGATAAATAAGTACAGGAAATTTTCATGTTCATTGGATTTCAACATTTCCCTGTATAAAACTCACCAAAGCCTGCTTAATGAATTTAGTATACAAATCTATTTATTTATGGATTCATTTGAGACTCCACATGCCCTGATCTCTGCCTCCTTGACTACCTCCTGATACCATATACACTACTGCAGAGCTTCCATGGAGAATTTATCCTTAAGCATGAGATAGTCAATTTTGTTCTAGAAAATTCTCTCTTTTTTCTCCAATTTGCCAACATACTTTCTCCAGATATTTACTTACTGTTAACCTCTTTCTATAGAAGATCTTTTTTTTTATACCTAAAATTTAAGTATATCTTCTGCCACATAAACTCAATGAATGAAGTGATGTAGGGTTTTCCCTATGTTTTGGTAATGATAAGCCTATAGTAAATAGTCAATTACATATTTATGGAATAAATGACTGAGTTCTGCTTTCATGCTGGTTTAGTAGCTTTAAAAATAAGTCAAAGAGTTCTTCCTCTCAGAGAATTACCTTTACTTAATTTGCTCCCATCCAGCCCTTCAGAATTCTGCTCTCTTTTACCTCAATCTAAACTTAATCTATTTATATAATCGCTTTAGACTAGCTAGCTATCAGATTAGCTGATGTTTATTACAGAGCCTAATTGCATCCTAAATTTTCAGTAACTGTTAATTATCAATAATTGCAAAACATTCAACCAGAATTGGCCTCTAGCTCTTTTGAAATGTTATTCACAGACGTTGCAATTCAAGCTTGACGTTACTGAAGAGGCTACAAGAAAGTACTGCAGTAATTATATTTATCTATTTATGTAATATCTACAGTGTACTGCCTGTGTCCTTGCTGTTAGGGTGTTGGATCACATTTCCCTTCTTTAAATAACATTTTCTTTTTTAAGGTCTTGAACATAAATTTTAGGATTTATAATTTTGTTTATGATTTATTATAATTGGAATTTTCCTTTATTTCCATTGCAGTCCATTTCAATCTAATTATAGTCTTCTATAAATTCGTAGTCCAACTACATCAAAAAAACTGAAGTTAACTATCAGTATTTTCCAAAAGAAAGGATGGAGAAAGAACTTTGCAAAATATGTTCTTGATCTTTCTGTGAGTACTGTGACCATGTTATCCGATCAAAAGTCTGTCAAGTGGGAGACATAAAGTGATTTTGTTCATATCGTTGACTTAATATACAGAGAATGAAACATATGTTAAATAAAAAGAAGAATTTTCATAAGAATAAAAAATGGGGTTTAAATGAGATGAAGGATGTTAATATTAAAAATTGATTTCGCCTTTCATTGATTTGGATTATTTTTTAAAATAATAATTAAAGTTGCTTATTTCTTAAAAAGTGATTTTCAGCTTTTATTCCATGTTT
>NW_008353893.1:1024899-1029011 GCF_000622305.1 Nannospalax galili | reverse complement strand
CTCTCTCTCTCTCTCTCTCTCTCTCTCTCTCTCTCTTTCTTTCTCTCTTTTGAGCCCTGTGTTGATCCAGGCAGAAGGTCATTGCCAGATTCCTGAAACTTAATATCATTTCAGCATCCAGAAGTACTAGCCAACAAATTTCTGTTCATTAGAAATAACCCAGTCTGTGGTTCTAGAGCATGTGTGAGACATTTCTTACAGAGCTGTGGATTAACCCAAAGCAGCTGCACTGGAAAGTCTCAAACCAACACTGATGACGTCTTCTATGAACAGACGTATATGGTTCTTAGTTAAGGTAGAAATAACTTTTATTCAGTATTCAATAAACACTTCATTGTTTATATAGGTTCAATTAAACTGTGAGAGTTTCTTCCCACTGAAAGAACATAATGTAATTATTATTTTATTTTATTTAAATTATTTTATTTTTGAGGGTTTTTGAAATGCTACAGTCTGAACATACAAAGGGTGAAAGATGCGTTTTTTTCCACTATATTTCAAAAAAGAATTGCAGTCTATCATTGTCTGCAAAGCACCTTCACATACTGTTACTGTAGGTCATTTTGTCCCTTAATTAAAGTAAGACACCATATGTTCATAATTTTGGCCTGTACTAAATTGAAGGGAAAGAAGATCCACTAGAGGGTCTTAGTCTCATTCACAAAACAATTGAAGAATGGACACAAAAGGCAGAAGGGAGACATACTTAGAGAGATCCACAGGACTGTGGCTGCTCAGAAGTTCTATGGATTTCTGCATTACAAGGCAGGATTCCAGGCAGGAAAAATTCGCTACCTCAATAATGTGCCAGGTATTCCAAGCATCTATGTAGCATAATTTAAGGCATACCTGCCTTCCTAGGGCTGGTTCTACCACCAAGCGATTGACAAGTGAGATTGGAAATGTGGGTTCTCCAACAGATAGACAAGGGAGGTTTATGGTCTTGACCTGTAAAACTTATGGGGCTTTCTGCTACTCTAACAATTCCCCCTCTGAAGAGGTAACCCTAAAATCTTTAGGGATTAGATAAGAGTTCCCAAATACTTTTGACATTTTTAGCCTTTGGAATGGAGTATGTTGCTACGAGCCCAAGGACATTTGACTTTTAGCCCAAAAACTGATTACTTTTCATTGGGGTCTTTTTACCCTAACTGCCCTAGCCAATTCCTACCTCCTACTCTTATCAAACCATCATCTGAAGAGGTTACCCAAATGACCGACAGGGAATTGGGATGCAGACTGCTCTGGCTTTTTCCATGATGAACAGGGATGCAGACTGAGGCAATTGGAGCACTTCAGTGGGTCTAGCTAAAAGACTTCCAAAATACATAACTCTTAACTGTAGGGAGAAAAGAAAGTCCTTGACTGGTTCCTAGGCGATGTGAAGTAGAAGTAAAGGCAAGAGTAGTTATTATTACAAGTTCTACACAGGGAACCAGAAAAAAAGGTTAGATCAGGGCAAATTTCAGAATGTTCATTTCAGAGTCCTTTGGAATTTCTTGACGACAACTTCCAAAAGCATCCCCTGGTTGGGTTACTCATCATTTTTCTTTTATCTGCCAAGGCTGGACTTGAGAGTGATGAACTCAGGATTGATTTTCAAGCATACTGATAGCTGTTGGAGTGGCTATAATCAGTGTCAGTTCTCTCTCTAAGGCTTTTAGATAGAAGAAGAACCAGCACTTGGGAGGCAGAGGCAGGTGGATCTCTGTGAGTTCGAGGCCAGCCTGGTCCACATAGTTCCAGGACAGCTGAGGATACAGGGAGACCCTTCTCAAAAAGTCCAAAAAAAAATTAATAATAATAATAGTGGGTTGTGTCTCTTAACTACAGGTGGCACCACAGTATTATAGACCAAGATTTGAAGTCTTACATCTGAGCAGAACTTTCTTATTAGAAACAAAATCATCAATGAGAAATAATTGTCTAAATAACACTTTGTATGGACTTAAGTCTAATGTCTGGGAAGTGTGATCCCTTGAACTCATAAAGAATTATATTGATCAG
The DNA here is from genome assembly GCF_000622305.1 of Nannospalax galili. NCBI lineage: Eukaryota > Metazoa > Chordata > Mammalia > Rodentia > Spalacidae > Nannospalax > Nannospalax galili. The sequence continues at coordinate 1,027,004 of NW_008353893.1, read as the reverse complement.
TTTAATCTTTGCTTATACTTTCCTTTTGGGTGTTCCCAACTTCATTTCATACACAATTTTATAGATACTTTCCCCGCCTCACTCTAGAAAGTTGTAAGCCATCTTTCAGGCCTCATGTCAGGGTTAGAGCCCTTCTTTCTGCTCCCTCATCTGCAACCCAGGAATGCTGGGTCCTGGTGCAGCAGTTCAGTTTCTTAGAAGCTGAACATTTCTTCTCAAGCAGAATTACTGTAAAGGAAATTTGATATTTTAAGTGTTAAATTCTAAGAAGATATTTTCACATTCTGATTCTAACCAGGTCTGAAGGAATCGGCTCATTCAGGGCTGCTGTTATCATGTCTCCTACTGTGGTGCCATCTTTTTACCAGGAAGGCTGCCAGATATTAAACCAATTGAGAAAACATGAATGCAAAAGCAGGACATGAAGATCTTCTAAGATACTAAAGGAAAGCCCAGGTTGAAAATTGAGCATAATGTCTGGAGAACAGCAAATGTACAGCTGAGCTGACTCCAAAAAAGAGTTTAGAATTGGTAGATTGAGTCTGTAACTAGCTTTATGAAAAACTGTTCTGAAGGCTAATAAACGATTTAGTACAAAGAAAAACCAAAACCAAAAACCAGCAGGGTCTGATGGTGCACATTTGTAATCCCAACACTTGGAAGGCTGAAGTAGGAGAATTGCATTGAGTTTAAGTCTGGCTAGTGCTACATAGTAAGATTTGTCTCAAAATAAATAAGTAAATAAATCAAGACAATTACTAACTTAGACTACATAAGGTAAAAGAAGTAAAAGCAACAATCAAAGCATTTAGGCATAAGAAAGACACAATGGTTTAACAAAAATTGATAATGTAAAATTATATCAGAAGGACCATAAGAAGAAATAAGTTGATGGTATAAAAGATCTTATAAACATAAAATAATATCTAAAATGAATGATTAAAATAATATACACGAATATTGCATTACTTATGATGTATAACAAAGTATCAAAAATAGCAGGTTCGAGTAGTACCATCATTTTACATTCATTTCACTGAATCATTCAATTGGGAACTCATCTAGAGCTGTTGACTGTCTCCTCTGTGCTCCATAATATTCCTTAGAGCATCAGACTTCTTCCATAGCAGCTCAAGGATCCAAAATCAAATGTCCCAGGAACCTGAATCATTTTTGTGCTTCAGCCACTGAAGTCATAATCACTAATTTTTCCATTCTCACAAGTTCTTCACACTGATTCAGAGAGAAAATAGACACCACCTCTATATGGGTGGCCTGTCAGTGCTAAACTGCAGGAGAAGCACATAAGATGAGATTAAGATCATATTGTATCCATTTTGAAAAATATTTGCAACCCATTTTGTTTATGAAGAAATGTTAAGGCCAGCATTAAAAAACAAAACAAAATAAAACAAGAACCTTAAATGTTTGCTTCTGGTTAGGAAAACTGGTGGTAAGCTTTGGAACCATTTTACTTTTTTATTTATTTGTTTTAATTATTTATTTAATAACCACATACTTAGAAGAAGCATTTCATTACAACAGTATTGACATATAGAATAACGATTTTCAGAGCTAAGATGCATCTCTTTCAAAATTGGCTGTAAATTTTTAGGTTTACAGTTTAGTTATTACAGTTATGCAATATTGTACTCAGTATAAACTCTATAAGGCATAAGATTAAATGAGGTTTTAACATTTAAAAAAGATCTCCATTTCATTATTAAAATACACATTTTCATACAGAAAAATTCATTTTTAATGCAATTGACATTAAGATGTTTGTAACTGCATGTCTAATCTCTATATATCTGATTAGTACTAGCCACAGTCAGTTACTTTCTGAACTCCTTGGCATCTGAGTATGGATATAAAACCATCAGGTAGATTTCAATGCTAATGTTTCTCACATCTACTAATTATTAAGGAGCAAATTTTTACACTTTGAAGAATTATTATTATTTTTTAATCAGAATTTATTTATACACCCACTTCCCAGGTAGCACCCTCCCATAGCCTCCCTCCCCCGACTAGAGCCCTTATACTCTGATATCCCTGATACTGTCTGCTGTGTTGTCGGCACCCCCAGCCATTCCCCACTACTT
>NW_008353893.1:1003723-1024806 GCF_000622305.1 Nannospalax galili | reverse complement strand
AGAATATATTGTTCCTTGCAGAAAGACTCATTGTTTTTGCTACTAACACTTGGATGTTTACACATGCATCTCTAATCTGTATGTATCTAATTATTACTAGTCATAATCCGTTACATTTGGATCCTTGGTGCCTGTGTATGTCTATAAAGTCATCCAGGAGATTTCAATGGTAATGTTTATCACCTCTACTAATTATCATGATGTAAATTTCCATGCTTCCTCCTCAAATATAATACATTTTTTAAAAATTTGTTGAGTGTGTGTGTGTGTGTGTGTGTGTGTGTATCACACAGAACATCCCAAACCACCTTATTCAACTATACACCCACTTCCCAGTTGGCACCCTCCCATAGCCTCCCTCCCCCGACTAGAGCCCTAATACTCTGATATCCCTGCTACTGTCTGCTGTTTTCTCGGCACCTCCAGCCATTCCCCACTACTTGCCCTTCTGGTGAATATAGTCAGCCTATGTAGAGGTCAATGTTCCTTTAGATAAGTTTGGGGTCTGCTGTTCATTTTCCCAGTTCTATGACAGGTTATTATCTTGGAGTCCCTTTTTTTACCCTGGCCAACAACTCAAAAGAAGGTATTTCTTATCTGGCATTGTTGCTTGTTATGGAGCATTTAGCTATGCATATGGACTCTTAAGAAATTATATTGGTCCCTTTAATCTTTGGTTATACTTTCCTTTTGGGTGTTTAAGGCCGTACAGTTGGCCCAGATAAACCAATTTATTTTTACTCTTAAGGTTGGTTGAGGATCTGTTCCTCAGGGGTCACATAGGCTTGGGAGGAGCCCCTGGTTCCTTTCTTTTACCAGTTCCACCTATGTGAAGATAAGTCAAAGGTCCTGCTCGACCATTGTTGGCTTCTCTTGGAAGCATGGAGGAAATGATTCCTCTGTGTTGACCCTCCCCTTTGTAGACTGGACACTTGTTTCAAGTCCACCTGGTGGGTCTTCTTGGCCTCCTTGATGAAGAGGACAGGTGACCCACCACAATTACAGGACATTTTGAGAGATGCTCATAGTCCCCTGGAACTAGTCGACCTAGGAGGGCAAGGAGCAAAAACTGTCCTTTATGTCCCTCTGACAAAATTATTATAGACCTCAAAGTATGTATCCAAGAAGGTAAGTTCCACCATTCTGTTACTTTTAATTACCGTGTGTCATGTAGATAAATCTTTGGCAAAGGCCAATAGTTCTCAGATAAACCTTACCTAGACATATATTTCTTGATCGGCTATGTATAATTTGTCAGTAGGTTGTAGGAGTAATATGGTTCCCTCTGGTTTTCAAAACTATCTAGGCCTAAGGCAAAATAATTATTGATATATAAAATACTAAGAAATTTGTCAACAATATATGAAATAAAATTTCCTATTGACCATTGCTTTACCAAATGGTATACTTTTTGAGACACATAGGCTGAGGTTTGTATAAGACCATTCCTTAATACAAGTGATTTTCAGTGTACTGTAATCTAATGAATACATTAGTATATATGTAATGATTTCTTGTAACTTATTTAAATTCTTTTAATTATAATTTTTTGATTCACAATGAAGACAAGATTTGATAATTAAGTTTTGAGCTTTTAAAAATGTACACATACCATGTATACAATGTAGATATATTTTGCTGTTCTTATTCAATGATTTCTTTTCAAATTTAATCAGTTCCATTATGAAGTTCTTTGCACTTGCAAAAACCTATTGATAAAAAAAATTTAAATTAATTACTTGGCATAATTCATTTTTTATATTTTTATTGATTTTATGCAATTAGTAGAACAAAATTTAATCATATTTAGAACACCTCTACCATCTGCACCCCTTCAAGACTCCCACACCATTGGATTTTATGTATTCTTTCTTACATTTTAAGTTCTACCTGATCAAGCATTTGTACCAAGATGTCCCTCAGTGCAAATTTATACATGGGACTCTAGTCAGCCTATCCAGAGTCACTCCATTAAAGAAGATCTCTCCATCACCCAGGAGTAATCAGTTGCCAATAATTACTTGACTAAGGTTGGGACATACTGCCCATTTATTCAGTTTCATGCTGTTTTTTCATATGATTGGGTCATCTGAGTAGGTCTTTTGCATGCTGTCACCATTGCTGCTAGTTCATATGAGCAACTTACCAGAGGGTTGAAACCCTTTGTTTCCTTATGTTAATGCACCAACTCTGGCTCTTACAAACTTTCTTCCCCCTTTTCCAGAATGGCCCCTTTGTCAAGGGCTGGTGAATTTTAATACAGCAGTCTAATCCAGGGACACACACTCAGCAGTTCCTTATTCACGAGGTCAGTAGGTTCTTTAATCTCCTGTTGTCTTCCTCTATATCTTGCTTCACAGATTTAAATTTTCCATTGTAGAGATCCCCAATGTCTTTGATTAGGTTTATTCCAAGATATTTTGAGGCTATTGTGAATGGGATGATTTCCTTAAGTTGATTTTGTAGCCTGCTACTTTGCTGAATGTATTAATCATTTCTAGCAGTTTTCCTGTGGAAATTTCCATATCATTTATGGATAATATCACATTGTCTGAAAATAGTGATAATTTGGCCTCTTTACCAATTAGCAATCCTTTAATTTCGTATTCTTTCTTTTCTTTTTTCTTATTTCTCTTGCAAGAGTTTCAAGCACTATATTACAAATGTGTGAAGATAGCGGACATTTTGTCTGGTTCCTGATTTTAATGGGAATGCTCCCAGGTTTTTTGTTCGTTCATTTGTTTGTTTTGTTTTTTTCATTTTGAATAATGTTGACTGTGAATTTGTGATATATATTTGTTTTGAAATTAGTTCCCTTGAGTTCAATTCCTTCTATGTCACATGTTGGATTTTGACAAAGGCCTCTTATGTATCTACTGAGATAACCATATTATTTTTGTCTTTAAGTCCATTTATATAATTCATTGCATTTATTGACTTAAGTATATTGAACCATCCCTGTATCTCTGGAGTAAAACTGATGTGATCATGGTGGATGATCTTTTCGGTGTGTGTCTGTAGGCAGTTTTGTTAGAAATCTTTGCCTCTATGCTCATTAAGGATATAGAGTTTTCTTTTTTGAGTTGTGTCTTTACCTGGTTTTGGTATTAGAGTGATATTGGCTTCATTGAAAGAGTTTGGGAGTTCTTCCTCAGTTTCTGAGTTTTTGAATAATTTAGGAAATATTGGTTGTCGATCTTTCAGTATCTGGTAGGCTGCTGCTGTGAATCCATCTGGGTCTGGGCTTTTTTTCACTGGTAGGTTTTGTACTTCTGTTTCAATTTCCTTATTTGTTATGGATCTGTTTAAGTTATTTATCTTTCCCTGGTTTATTTTTGGTGGTTTCCACGATTTTAGAAATTCATTCATTTCTTTTAGATATTCAAGGTTAATAGAGTATAGGTTTTTAAAGTATTCCCTTATAATGTTCTGGGTTTGCTTTTGTTGTTGTTGTTATCGTTGTTTTCCTGTTGTGAAGTTTTCCCTCTCACTCTGATTTCATCAATTTGTAGTTGCTCTTTCTTTCTTTGGTTAACTGGGCTGTCAATCTTGTTTAGGTCTTCAAAGAACCATCTAGTAGACACGTTTTAGGTTCCTTTAATGAAATATGTCATTAATTCAGATGTCTCTCTGTATATTCTTTGTCCGGGTGATCTCTCTATTGCAGATAATGAGGTATTATGATCACCTACTATTACTGAGTTCTGGTTTTTCTGTGTTTTGTAGTCTGGTAGTACTGTTTTTGTTTTTTGTTGTTGTTATGAAACTGGGTGCATCAGAGTTTACTGCATACATGTTTAGGATTGTAATATCTTCTTGATCAATTTTTCCTTTGATTAGAATGAAGTGGCCCTCTTTATAACTTCTGATTGTTTTAATTTGAATTCTATTTTTTCAAGACAACAGAGTTGTAACATCTGCTTGCTTCATAGTGTCATTTGCTTGGATTTTTTTTTTTTTTTTCTATTCTTTCACCCTACCACAGTACCTGTTCTTGAGGTTGAGAGGAGTTTTCTGAAGGTAACAAAAAAAAGTATTTCCTTTTTTTTTTTTTTTTTTAATCTTAATCCATTCCTCTAGCCTGTTTCTCTGACTGGGCAGTCGAAGCCATTGATATTTGGAGTTATTACGGTATAATGTGTATTGTTTACTGTCATTTGTTTGTGTTCTTCATCCTACTTGTTTTTTTCTGTAAGTATATTTGCTTTTGGTTTCTTTCTATAACCTCTTGGGTAGAGTGATTCCTACCTTCCATCCTTTGTACTGCTTCAAGTATTCACTGTAGGGCTGGGTTGATGCACATGAATTCTTTCAGCCTATTTGTGTCATGGAAAATGTTCTATTCTCCTTTGACTATGATAGATAGTTTTTCTGGGTAAAGTACTCTGGATTTGTTTCCATGGTTTTTTAAAACTGGGAATACTTTGGTGCAGGCTCTTCTGGCTTTCATAGTTTGCAATGAAAAGTCAGCTGTAATTCTGATGGGTTTTTATTTATATGCGATATGTTGTTTTTCTCTAGAAGCTCTCAGTATCCTCTCTTTGTTCTGTATATTTAATGATTTTACTATTATATACTGTGGGGAGCTTCTGTTCTGATTCTGTTTAATTGGTGTTCTGTGTGCTTCTTGTAGCTGTGAAGGCATATCTTTCCTAAATCTGGGGAATTTTTTTTTATAATCTTGTTGAAAATCTGGTCAGTGCTATAGACCTGAGATTCTTCTCCTTGTATGCCTATGATGTATAGATTTGGTCTTGATCTCCCACATTTCCTGTATACTCCACTTCTGTATTTTTTAAAAAATTTTCTGTAGTCTTTGCTTGAAGAGTCCAGTTTCTCCATTTTGTTTTCCAGTATTGATATTCTGTTTTCCATTTCACTGATTCTGCTTATGAGGTTTTCTCCTGTCATATCAAATTGATTTACTGAGTTTATGATTCTATCTGCATTTGGTCTTTGGTTTTTGAATTCGCTTTTCAAGTGCTTTATTGGTTTTTGTGGTTTCATTCTGCCACATATTTGTATTTTCTTGAGCTTTAGTCACAGGTTTTTGCCTATCTACTTCAAATTCTTTAAGTTGTTACTATGTGTCTTGTTTAAGTTCTTTGATCATTTTTATTACTGTTCTTTCTAAATTCTTCATTGTGGGGTTTCTTTTGGTGATTTCCACTGTAGTACATTACTTTAGTTATAGGGTCTTGTTGAGGACGTATTCTATTGGTTTGTATTATTTGTGTTTTTGCATTGCCTTTTGGGCAGATGGATGTCTTTTTTTGGTTGTATGTCTGATAAGAAATTATATTCTGTTGTGCCTTTGTTTAGTTGAAGTTTGGTTCTGTTTTTATTGTTGATATAGCACTCTGCTCAGTTATAAGTTGATTGTAAGGTAGTAGGCTCATCTGGGTAGTAGGCAGTTCTGTGGCAGGCAAATCAGGAAGGAGATTAAATGCAAAATGAGTTTTGGAAAATTCTGTAGTGTCTGATAAATGATGTTAGACTACTGAGATGGTCTGGGTGCAAGGGATCATAGTAGGTGGGTCTGGACTAAAAAGTTAGTTCAGATATCTTAGAAATTGCAGAAGCTGATCTAGGCCAAGGTAAGAAGGTGGACACTGTGAGGACAGAGTGGAGGTGCTCAGGGTGCAGGGCAATCAAGATGCAATGGGCAAGATCTGACTTAAGAGAGTAGAATGCAGGGCTATGAAGGGCAGATCAGGAAGCAAATGGCAAGGTGTAGGTGGGGACAGCCTGTGGAGTTTCTAACTGAACTGGATAATTGAGCTAGTCTGGCAACAGTGCCTGGCTCTGGACTGAGAGGGTTGTCCAGAAATCTGAGGTACGAAGAGCAGGAATGATCCTGGACCCAAGACTAGTGTGGGGAGAGAGTGGAGGTGTTTAGGGTGCAGGTAAATTCAGGCACAGTGGGCAGGATTTGATTTACCAGGGTATTAGGCATGTTTGTGGCAGACTGATCAGAAAGCCAAGGGCAAGGTGGAGGGGACAGCCTTTGGAGAGTGTAACAATCTAAAATGGGTGCATAAGCTAGTCTGGGTTAGGAAGAAAGAGATTGAGGCAGAAGCACAGGAGCAGGCCTGAGCCTAAGGCCAGAAGGTAGACAATGTGCCAGGACAGGGTGGAGCTGTTTATATTGCTGGGGAATCAAGGCATAGTGAGCAGGATCAGACTTACCATAGTAGAAGGCAGGTCTGTGGCTTGCAGATCAGGAGACCAAGGGCAAGATGGAGTGAGAACAGCCAGTGAAGTATTTAACAAACTCAAATGGATGATTAACCTAGTCTGAGTTAGGAAACTAGTCTAGAGATATTAGGTGGAAGAGCAGGGAACAGGCCTGGACCCATTGTTAGAAGGAGGATAAAGTGTGGAGAGAGGGGAGCTGCTCAGACCGCAGGTAAATCTGGATACAATGGGCAGTATCTGAATTACCAAAGTAGTAGACAAGTCTGTGTCAGGGAGACCAGGAGGCCAAATTTAAGGATAGTGACAACCCATGGAGGGACTAACAAAATAAGCTGGAGAGGTGAGCTAGTCTGACTGCCTAGAATCAAGATGTAGTTAGCAGGTCTGGACTAAGAGGGTAGTCCAGAGATCTGTGACAGAAAAATTAGGAGTCTTCCTGGGACCAAGGCTAGAAGGGGCACTGTGTGCATGGATAGAGCTTGACCAAAACAACTTATAAAAGGAAGAGTTTATTTGAGCTTACGTTTCCAGGGGACTTACAATCTGTCTTGGCAGGGAGGCATGGCAGCAGAGGTGGCTGGAGGAGGAACAGTGGAAGCTAAGCTCTACATCTTCCAACAGGCACAGGAAACAAGAGAGCAACTGGAGATCTGGCAAGGCTTAAGAACACTCTAACCCCCCCCCCCCCCAGTAGTGTGCTTCTTCCAGGATAGCCACACCTTCTTAGACCTCCTAAAACAGCACCACCATCTGGGGATGAAATGTCCAAATATTTAGAGCACATGGGGGACATTTTCATTCAAACCACCATAATATTAAATACATCTTGAAATTCATTAATAATTCTTTCTCATATTTACAATGGTTGCTTTTCTTTTTAATTTTTAAAATTTATTTTTATTGAATTTTTGTGTATTTTATACAGAATATCTCAAACAATCCTAATCATCTTTATATTGCTGTCCCCATCAGTGCCCTCCCACATGCCCCCCAATGCAGATCCCATATTCTCTATTATCCGTTTTGAGGCCCATTAAGACTGCAGATTGTTGGTCCTTGGCTTGGACAGGACTCCTATATTTTTAATTAAAATCTTTTATTTATTACTTTTATGTGTATGAGTGTGTTGCAAACATGCATAAGTGCACCTTGGCTTGCAATGTCCATAGAGGTCAGAAAAAGGAATCAGATCCCTTGGAACTGGAGTTAGGGATGGTCATTAGCTGCCTTGTGAGTGTTGCAAATTGAACTTGGGTCCTCTGCAAGAGTATTCAGTGTTCTTAAACACTGAGTTATTTCTCCAGCTCTTATTTTTTTCTTCCTCAGATTTTTATTAGTTCTTTGAGAAATTCATGCAATTTATTTCCATCAACTGACCCCATGTCTTTCAACTCTTCCAATGTCCACCTACCTTCCTAACCACTGAATAAGAATTTGTGTCTTCTTTTTCTTTTGAAACCCACTGAGCTCATTTTATGCTACCCATATACTCTTAGATGTGTTGCCATCAACTGGAGTGTGGCCAACCTATGAGAGGCAATACTCTTAAAGAAAACTAAATCTTCCTCTCCCAGCACCTATCAAATTCCTGTATCTCCTCATCTAAGGGTGAAGGGTGAGTCATCAGGTACATCTCCCCTCTCCATGCTGGGATTTTGTCTGACTGGAGAATGTTCAAACAACTGCTGTGAGTTTACACATCGACCTGCTATTGTGTTGGGAAAAAAAAAAAAAAAACCTTCATTGTATTCACCCACCACTTCTGACTCTTTCTTCCCCATCATCTACAAAGTTTCTTGAGCTTTGGGATGAGAGGGTATGATATACTTTTAGCATTTAGAGATAAACACTGTTGTTTTGTCTTGATGTTTAATTTTTGAGTTGTTTATTTTTTGAGAAGAGAAATCTTGTGTCAGATATATAGCTGGTAAAGATTTCTTTCCCATTTTTGTAAGCTGCCCTTCAGTGGAAATATGGTGTCTTGACAGGGATATCCAATTGTCCACCACATGTTGAAACCAGGGCCACTCAACACTACCAGGGGATAATTATGCGAATTACCTTGATGAAGTCATTGTAAGCACCAGACTGTAACTAGCAAGATGAAGTTATCTGATAAAGGCTGTAATCCTGAATACCAGAGAAATCTATGTACAATCAGCATCTCAACCCTATTATTAATTAGTGCTCTCCTGAATATTGCAAATATCTCTATTGAAAGTAGAAAAGTGGTTAAAACAAAAAAATAAAGAAAAAAAAAAACTCATCAACAAATCAACTTCAAGTGCACAGATCCCAAGGCTTTTTTTTCACACACACACACACACACACACACACACACACACACATGCACACACACAGCAATAATAATGTGTAACCTCCAAAATTGATAGCCGAGTTTGAAATACTAAACAACACACACACACACACACACACACACACACACACACATGCACACACAGCAATAATAATGTGTAACCTCCAAAATTGATAGTATGTTGGAATATAAATCAGTTTCCATCAGTTCTACATTTCTAAATTAATACAACCAAGTTTTGTTTCATTTTGCATCATTTACTGCCTTCAAAAATTTTCTGCACTGTTCCAGTAAGATGGTTCTTACTGGTAAATGTGCTGGATACTAAGCCTGATGGCCTGGTTTCCTTCCTTAGAACCCAGATGGTGGAAGAAGAGAATGAACTCCAGTAATTTGTCCTCTGACCTTGGCACATGCACTGTGCAAGCATATTCCGACACACATGCACACAGGCAAATAACTAAATAAATACAGAAATAAATAAATAAGTACAGAAATAAATGAAATATATATATATATCGAGATTTCCCTAGTCCCAGTGCACCTGGAAGTCACTATGTGGATGAGGCTGGCCTCTGTCTCACAGAGATCTGCCTCTCCCTCCTAAGATCTGGGATTAAAGATGTGCACCAACACATCCCAAAAAATTTTTTTTAAAGTTTTTCAAAAATCATTCCTCTGCTCTTTACTGCAAATAATTCATTTTTCTATTTTCCTCTACCTTGATTGATATACAAAGTATATTTAATTAAACATGAAGAAAATTTATTTTTCTGCTGTATTAAACATCCAACCTGAGAGTTTCTATATTGCAAAATTTTATCAAGACTCACAGAATGAACAGTCCTAACAAAAGATACAATTGGCAAACCAACCTTAAAGGTCCACAAGATTGTGTGTGTGTCTGTGTTTGTGTGTGTGTGTGTCTGTCTGTCTGCCTGTGTGTATGTATGCTATTGGCCTTGTTTAACTGACAAACATAAACCAAAATCTCTGTCCTACTTGCTCATGGCTCTCAATAAAGAGGATCAATAATGTTCTTTGGCATTCTTACATTAAAATCAATCATGTTATTTGCTAATAAGTTCAATTGCCTCATTACACAAAAATAAAATTACAAATTGTGCCTCCAAACATGGCCTCTGGTTCTAAGACATTTGTGAGCCCTCCTATCAATAGTCTGCCTGGGGTTCTTACCTAGGCAACCACACAAGAGACTGGTAAAATCCCAGTGACACCCTGAGAGTCACAGATCTACTATCGTTCCAGCCTCCCCACTCACAAATCAAAATGGAATTTCTGAACATTGAGCTTTAAATACTTTCTACCTGTTCCACAGCAATCCCTTTTAGGAAAAACAGAAACAAACTGTTACTCAATTTTGATGGGCCTCCTACTCCTATCTAAAGATTCATCCAACAACTTAACTCCAAATACCCAGATTCTATTACTAAAACATGAGCTATTATGAAAACCCAAGATAATATTCACCTGAAAGATTATTAATTGTACTGTAGTGACCCCCCAATGGAAACAATGTACACTAATCTCAAGACAATGAATTTAAATGAAAATTGTAAACTTTCCAGTAGTTCAAGGAGTTAAAAGAGGACATTAATAAAAGCCTGAAAGAACTTAAGAATAACAGGAATGAACTCAGGACTAAAGTCCAAGAGCACACACATACACAAAGCTGAATTAAATAATGAAGACAATTCAGGATAGGAAAAGTGAATAGAGACACAAATACTGAAGAAAACACAGAAATAAAGTTGTAAAGGAAAAATTCAAATAAATCATTTTTAAAATTAGTGAAAAGCCTTGCCAACAGAAAAGGTCATGTGGAAGACAAGTGTAAGGACTTAAATACAATATGAGGAGTTGCATCATTCAGTCAAGGAGAAATAATTTTTTAAAAGCCTCATGAAGGCCTGGAGAGGCAGCTCCATTTTTTAAAGCACTGACTGTTCTTGCAGAGGACACAGGTTTGGTTCCCCTTTACGGCAAAGAATGTAACTCCAGTTTTAGGGAATCCTGACCTCTGCGGGCATTGCACGACACAGTTGCACTTACATACATGCAGGCAATACACCCATACATATAAAATAAAATAAAAATGAAGATCATTCGAAGGACCTTAGGGTGACAAAAAAAAGACCAACTCTAAAAATCATAACTTCAAAGAAAATCATGAAATTAACAGTACAGATACTAAAGAAAACTAAAAAAAAAAGTTTTATTGTGTTCATTATGGAATTCTGTGAGAAAATTAAACAAGAATTTATTTACATAGCAGTAAATTTATTCATGCACCATCATTACTCTGTAAACATACCCCGTGTGTTGATGTTGTGTATCTAGTTAGAAGTATCTGGCTATATTAGAAAATGTTGACAAAATTTCAATAAATGTTCAAATTATTTTGTAAGTATATTAGTAATAGAAAAGAGGGGCTTGGTTGGACTATTTAAAATGGAAGACACCCATTAAACATGTGTTGTGGTGCACATCTTTAATCCTAGCACTCAGGATGCAGGGGAAGGTGGTTCTCTGTGACACCAAGGCCAGCCTGGAGTACATAGAGAGTTCAGTACCAACTAGGGCTACAGGGAGATCATTTCTTAAAAAATAATTGATTAATAAATAAATTAAAATGGAGGGGAAATAAAAGAAGCAGAAAATATTGTAATTTACTGCAATTGAATGAGAAATATGGACTAATTTCTACAATTTGGCTTATAGAACTGTATAATTTTACATATACTTAATTGAGCTATGTAATATTGTAGGAATAAGTTAGAAAATAAAATGAATGTGCTGAATAAACAGATTTAAAAGGAAGAAGCAGACCATAAACACCTAAGCTTACAACGTGATATATAATATCATTTAAAAAGACTATAAGTTCACATACAAATAGGATAACTTTTTAAAAGTAATAGAAATATTAAAGGAAGATAGCCCAACAAATATGACTTCTTAAACAATTAATTTTTAAACAAGAAAACACTCACTTATTTTTAAGGCAATACTTAAAAATGAAATGTCCAGGTCATACCTAAGGTAGCAATGCATATGGTTAATAGCAAAGAGGAATTGACACTTATTCCTACTTCTGCCATATATATAGCAAGATGTGAAAAATGGTTAGAATTTGAGAATATGCTTAAAAAGGACTTCTGTAATTTTCAACAAAAATAACTATAGTTTGGTTTCATTCTGGAATGAAGAACTTGCTGAAAAATATCAGAAGCTACAAGGAAGGAGATTTCATGATACCCCTGTTTGTAGGCACAAATATGTAGATGAAAGTCATTTTGCATTGTTCATATGGAAATTGGAAAGAGACAAGGAACAGTTCTTATACTGTTGGATGTCCTGAGTTCTTGAGGATCAGAGGCTTACAGGCTGATTTTCCAACTCCAGGGGAAATAGCTAGACTCTCTGAACTAGATGCTTAGATTTCCAAGAGTTCAAAGTCAAAGGCATAAACTCTTGGTGCTCAAGTTAGAGTGTGAATGCTCTGTGTCTGAATGCCAAGAGCCAAATACTCAGTAGCTAGTGTTATAGCTCCCAATCTGTAGCATGACTAAGTTCATTTGATTAGTGGCTCTCACATCTCCAAACTTTGAAGCCTTTCTGCTTTGGGATCTTCACAGTTCCCTATTTTGTGTAATTTAAGTTCTCTGAAGGTTTCTCCTCTTGTTAACTCTTTGGAACTTCTCAATTGCTTTCTTGGTGTTGCTAGGATATAAGCCCCATAATGTATACCTAGCACAGCCTACCCTAATCATGCCCAAGGCCATAAATAAGAAAATTAGAGACCACCTGGGCAAACTTTTTGTGGGGCCTAATGTTGCTCCACTGGAAGAGCTCTCCCAGAGAGAACAAAATAAATATGGATTAGACTACTTACATAGCCAGAAAAGGAGAAAAAAATATTCATTGAATGCTTTGAATCCTGTAATCAGAACTTCAAATATAAATAATTTCTATTTCACCAAAAACAAAAGTCAGATATAAGAAAATCTGATGGTTTCAGCTTGAGCAGAAACCATGGTGACACTGATTTTGGCAGTTGAAGCAGGGCTTCCTTGGAATATCCATGAAGTTTTCATACAGTTTACTGCTGCGATGATAGTATAGCTGTTGGTCTAAGAAGTAGCTAATTAATACCCACCTCCTAACAAAAGGCAGCTAGACTTTGGGACAGAGGCTAATAGTTGTGCCCCAAATGCCCAAGAAGTTTGGCCACACACCATCAGTCATCAAAAAGAAACACATTAAAAAAAAAATGTACTTACAATAAAGACCTGTTGTGATACTAAACAACAAACAATACTTACCAGTGTCTAACCCCTAACCAAATACATTTAGAAAGCCTTGGGTCCCATTAATCTTTCCCAATGTGATGAAAACTTTTTCCAAAACTTAGGAAATAGTCATTAGAAATTATCCTATTGAATAGAAAATTCTCATTAGTGAACATAAGTGAAACAGTAGACATGAAAAAAAGGACAATCAGAAAGAGTGAATGATAGCAGCATACTATTGTATTTTTCATTAATAAATGTATATTAGTTTATGTGTGCATGATGTTTGTGCAAGTGTGTATGTGTCTTTACATGTATGGAAACACATGTATGTGGATCAAACTGGAGGCCAGACATTGATATTGATTTTTTTTTCAATTTCTCTCTACTTTTTATGTTGAGGCTCAGTAGTTGAATTGAATTCAGAACTTTCCAAGCCAGATAACTTATTTAGTCATCATGCTTCACAGAGTGTGCCATGTTTGCTTTCTGAGCACTAGGATTATGGGTGGGTTACCATGCCATTTCCACATGTGTATGGATGCAGGAGAGTTAAAAAGAAGTCCTTATGTTTGTGTGGCAAACTTACTGAGCAAACTCTCCATCCCCTGAATGTATAATTTTTAGGGAGTAAATCATGAAGAAAAATAATCCTCTGTTATGCCCTTATTCTTAGTAAACCATTTCTAATACTATAGAGGGGTGAAAGGCAATAGAAAGATCTGCAAAAAGATCCTACAGAGACTGCAGTCCCAGTATTTGAAAATACAATTGAATGAGAGGACAGACATCTTTTAAACATGTCATGTAAAGAGAAATAGTATAAAAGAAAATTGATGCATTATGAGCATAGATTATGTTCCTGAGATTTCATCACAGGATAAAAAAATCTTGTTCCTTCCCATTAAAATTTAGTTCCACCATTTAATTGCTTATTAAAACACTTAATATAGCCCTGTAGCTGGGTGATGATATGGAACATGCAGATTTGGCAAGACCTTTAGTGTGTAATTCAGGCTTCAGATATAGAGCTGTTGTCAGATGTAATATATTCAGACAACCTAAAGAGAAACACACATAACTGCAAAGTTTGGTTAGTGAGGCTGGAGTCAATGATGGCTAATCCAGATCTGAAGAAATTGTCAATTCCCATCAGGATTTGATGGTACCATGTAAACACCAAAAGAGATTGAAATAACTTATTAGTCAAATACATTCTCATTGACTTGGGAACTTGTTTGTTGTTCCTTATTTTTGTATATTTTTATTGAATTTTTGTGCATTTCTTATAATAGATCTTTATTAAATTTAGATCCCCTCTGCTATCCACATTCCCCAATGTTCACCCCCACTGGATTTCATGCATTCTGTTATATATGCTAAGGCCTATACAGTCAAGCATTTGTAACCAGATGTCCCTCAGTGCAAGTTCATCCAGAGGGACCTAGTCAGCCTATCTAGAGTCACTCCCTTAGTGAAGATCAATTATCCCTCATCCCACAGAAATCAGTTGCCAATAGTTCCATGGCTAAGGTTGGGGCCTGCTGACAATTTTCTCAGTTCTATGCTGGGCTTTTGTCTGATTGAGTCAGCAAAGGTCTTGTATTTACTGCCTCCATTATTGCAAGCTCTTATGAGCAACTTCCAGAGGCCTGAAAACCTCTGTTTATGTTCATACAACAACCCTGAGTCTCACAGTCTGTCTCCAAATTCATAATGATATCTAAGTCAGGATGGTTGAGATTTATTATAAGAATCCTATCCAGGGACATGCACTCAACAGTGTCTTATTCTCTAAAACATGACTGGTTGTGGCCATATTTGTCTACAACACTATTGTATAAGGAAGCTTTGTTGGTGAGTGTTGAGGGATGTATTGGTATTCTGTCTATCTCCTCTTCCACTATGTTCTTTGAAACATAGGTGCAGAGGTTCCACTCTACATGTGTCACTTAGGGCTGGGCATCTCTCAGACATACACTCTCTGTGTGGGACCAGCTGTAAAACTCTATAATAGCTTCTATCTGTTGGAAAAAGAAACTTTTTTTTGATGAGTGGTGTAGGGTATATTTCTCTGTAAACATAAGGATCCATATTTAGAATACAAGGAAAAATATATTTCCCTTTTGGCTTTTTTTGCCACCTAAACTTTTTTCTCTCTCTTCTTGTCTCACCTCCTTCTTCCTTCTCTAGATAAATTACCCACTTTCTCCTTTATGACACCTGTCTCCTATTGTCCCTCCTCTCATTAGTTCTTTTTTCACTTTACCCCCATGTCTCCTTGTATGTCCTTCATTCTTCCAATCGCAGTTAGATACCAGCATATTCCCTGTTTCTCCCTTGATAGCATCTGTTTCCTATTATCCCCCCTCTTTCATTTCTTTTACCGCTTTGATTCTTTTCCATTTTTGCTGGTTCTCACTGTTCATCAGGATATATAATCACGATCAATGCTAAGATCCACAGATGAGTGAGAACATCTGCCTTTTTCTTTTCTGAGTCTCTGTTACTTCACTGGTTCTATAAGGTATGTTCCTATCTTCTCATGACAGTGATAGTCCATATATACAAAGTCTAGGAGAATGTCTGAGTTTCCATGGGCTACGCTCTCATTATAAAAAGAAGCCATTGGTCACATAGGCAGTAACTCTGGATAACATTTAAGGTTTTCATTTAGCATTGTGTGCTTCCTGTTTTCCTTCATCATTAAAAAACAAAAAGTTAAAAAAAAGAAAAATTACTTTTAGCACATAAATTATAAAAGCTTGCTAGTGAGAGTCAGTTTTATTCCAATTATTTCTTCCCAGAATTCATCCTACTTTGATGCTAGTCTGAATCTTACTGATGGCTCTACCATTTTGCTAGGCCATTAGTATTCTCCAATTAGAAAATAAAAATGGAGCTCAGTTCTCATCTTGGAAGATCATACTGCATTGCATGCTGCCCATTGTGCTAAAAACAATGTTTTGGAGATGTGGTGTAGGATAAGCATGTCCTGCAAAAGAACTAGCAATAGCTGAATATCTGAACCCTAAGAGACCCCAAAGAAAGAGACAGTCACCTTTCCCACCTAATTGGTCAGCTTCAATTTCATGAGGGAGAGGGTTTAAGGACACACACGGAAGAAGCTGTGGAGGAGGTAACAGCTTTGCCATCTTGGTGGCACTCTGGCAACTGTTGATCTGAAAAGCTCAGCTGAGATGCAGGGAAAAAAGCCAACAGGTACGTGTCTTTGTAACTAACCCTCCTCCAAACATCATAAACTCTGTACAAAAAACTGAATACATTCTGTTGGTTTTGTCAGTCAGTCATAAGGACAGAATCAGGGACAGGGAGGTCACATTGCACATCACAGAAGACCTGGGAGCTGAGCGGGAATGCAGAGTGGGCCTCCCAGAAGAAATTTGGCTTAACAAATTGGCGTAGTTTGGTTGGATACACAGGATAGACAAACTGGAAGTGTATGGGATGAGCAACGATGATGTCTCTGATATGGAGAAAGGCTGAAGCAAATTTGGGGGAGGGGAACATGTGGGAAATCCTCATAAGCTTACTGTGGTTAGCAGCAGTCATATGGATTATATGATGGGCAGTGAGATATGTAACTAAAATGTGGCTTAGTTCAAAATGCAGACAAGCTCAATGGGGGAAATCCCTCGATGGCCACCATCTTGTATATAGTGTAATATAGCTCAGTTGCTTGAATTATGGGGGTCACCACTGGAAGTGTATGAAAATTCTTTAAGGAATGTGTAAGGTATAGAAACAATTTCTCCATATGTGAAAGCAAAATGGGGATCATAGAATAAAAAGCAGCTGCTGAAGCTGCCTGGCCACTCATTAGCATAATAAAAGGCTTGTCTGAGGCAGAGACAATAGATGGAAGGGAGTCTGAAAAGACTAGGAAGGAGACACTAAGGGGTTCAATATTGGCCTCAGAAATGGCAAGTAAACCGAATGAGAGAGAAAGGGAATGGGAGATTTTAACTTGTTTAAGGCTAGGGAACTGAAGAGAAAAGAGAGCCTAGATTAGATCTGTGATACAAGACTCATTCTGGGACAGAGAAAATGACAGATAGTAATGAGAAAGGACCTGACATAGAAATAGAAATAACTAAAGATGCCCCTCAGATTCAACTTTTAATGCAATGAGAGACAAAAGTCATGTTTCAATGTGCTGATGAAAGCCTTAACAATATTGTATTCAGTAGAAAATACTCCACACTAGAGCTATTGGGACTAGTGAAGACTTTCAAACAAGCATTGAAGCAGCCTTTCACCACATGGCCCATGAGGATATGGGACATGGGAGCAAGTGATATTAGTTTAAGACCTTCAGAAGCATTACAGCTGAGTTATATAACCACCTATCAGTCCTTGAGATGTAGGCTATTTAACTGAGGCCAATAGGGGGGCAGGGGGTGAGCAGTCCCTAATGGAATGGCTTGTGTGAGGTATTAAAGATACTTGGTCATGATCAATGGATAGTTAACCCCATGGTTAGCAGGGGCTGGAGGACCATAGAAGAGGGACAAGCATTACTGAGAGACCTAGATGTAAGGAAAGCAATATAAGATACCCAGTTTTCTGGGCCAGATAGGATTGTGTTCACCAAGATTTAAAGAAAAACTTAATTAAACAGAGAATTTTGCTAAGTCCCTTAGTGGGGCAGGATCTTTGTAAAGTAGGGGAAGCTTTGGCAGAGCTAAGTGACTAAAATCAGCATGGAAAATCTGTCTTTAAAATAATAGAACAGCACTGTGCCTTGACTCCCACAGCCTCATTCACCCACCCAGCTTCACCATCCTGTCTCTATTCCTAGTGTGGGTACAAACCAATATCTCCATCTAGTATCCTGGGGCCCTCAGGGCCTGTTTCCTCCCCCACTTTGCCTTTGCATACCTGAGACTGGCCTTCATCCCTAGCAGTCTCCTTCCCTGATGGCCCGAGAGTGCTGAATCCTACTTCTACCTAGCAATCCTCCCAAACTGTACTCTGCCTGCTGACTAGAGGTACCCAGACCTTAGGAGAAAGCCTGAGAGCATCTGATCCTCATCAGACATGGGCATCTGTGGGAGCTCCTGAGCAGCAGTGGAAAAGCCACCTGGCCTGTCCAATAAAAAAAAATCAAAAGAAAGAACCTGAAGCCAAGACCAACCAGCTTTTCAACTCAACAAGTAAACCACAAAGGAACATAAACTTTCCAAAGAAGCAGACCTAAACTCAACAAAAGCATGAGTCTCACACAAGAATCAGAAACTACAAAAGAAACCTACATGTCAAATTAACAGCAAAAGAATAATAACATGTAAAAGCCAAATAATATGCCCTTACCAAGCACCAAGAGTCCTGTAGAGGAGTACAATAAGAATTCCCTAGAGATAGCACAGGACAAAGAATTAAAAAGAACAATCATAAACATGATAAAAGAATTCAGTGATTTCCAAGAACACAGAAACAAATAAATCAAAGAACTGAAAAACAAACAAGGATAAACTTCTGAATGAATTCAGAAAAGAACTACAAATATTGGAGATCACTCAGGTTGAAATGAAGAAGGAAGTGAAACACACAATAAGCCAATTAGAAACAACAGGAGAAAGCCTCACCAATACAATGAATGAAATGGTAAACAGAATATCAAGACCAGAAAATGAAGTGGGTGAATCAGACCACTCAAGCAAAGATTATGGAAAAAATTTAAGAATAGACCAGAATGGAGTATGGAGGAATTGTATGGCAGCATAAAAGACCAAACTTATGCATCAAAGGCATCAAGGAAGGAGAAGAATCTCAGGATAAAGTTATGGACCAGATCTTCAACAGGGCTATAGAAGAAAATTTCCCAAAATTAAAAAAAGACATGCCCATACAAGTACAAGAACCACATAGAACACAAAATAGACAGGACCAGAAAAGAAAACTCTCCATAGCACATCATAGTGAAAACACTAAACATACAGAAGAAAGAGAGAATACTGAAAGCTGCAAAAGAAAAACAACAAGTCACATGTAAGGGAAAATCCATCAGAATTACAACTGACTTTTCAGCACAAACTATGAAAGCCAGAAGAGCCTGGACCAAAGTATCCCCAGTTCTAAATGACCACAGATACCAACCCATATTACTTTACACACCCAATATATCGATTGTATTCGGAGAAAGAAAAATCTTCCTTGACATAAAAAGTCTGAAAGGATTCATGTCCGCATAACCAGCCCTTCAGAGAGTTCTTAAAACAATACAAAGCCCTGAAGGAAGGAATATACCAAAGGGATAACAGAAAGAAACATAATGAAGTTATAACTGTGGAAACGCACAGTGATATCAATAATGCAAACAGAAATCAAAATGACAGGAATAAATACACATCTTTAATTAATAAATTTAAATATCAATGGATTGAACTCCCCGGTCAAAAGACACAAACTAGTCTGCAAGAAACACATCTTACTTTCAAGGACAGACATTACTTTAGGGTGAAAAGATGGGAAAAAAAAAATACTTCAAGCAAATGGTAGTAAGAAAAAAGCAGGAGTTGCAATTTTAATATCTGAAAAATAGACTACAAACTAAAACAAATCAGAAAGATAAAGAGGGCCACTTCATTCTGATCAAAGGAACAATTGCTCAAGAAGATATTACAATCATGAACATATATCCACCAAACTCTAATACATCCAAATTTATAAAAGCAGTACAACAGGACTTTAAGACCTATATTAGTCCCAACTCACTAATTGTAGTGGAACTACATACCCCAGTGTCTCCATTAGATTGGTTATTAGGACAGAGAATTAACATCTGAGTTAAAAAATACCATACATCAAGCAGGCCTAACAGACATTTACTGAATATTCCACCCAAGCATCAAAGAATATATTTTCTATTCAGCATCCCATGAACTTTCTACAAAATTGACCACTACTGGGTCACAAAACAAGCCTCAACACACACAAAAAGATTGAAACAATTCTATACATTCTATCAGACCACAATGCAATAAAAGTTAAAATTAACACTGGAAGAAATCCTATTAATACCTACATGAACACATGGAGATTAAACAACACACTCCTGAATGATGAATGGGTCAAAGGAGAAACTAAGAAAGAAATAAAAGTATTCCTGGAACTAAATGAAAAGGACAATACAACAAAACAAAACCTCTGGGACACATTGAAAGCAGTCCTTAGAGGGAATTTATAGCTTTAAGTGCCTACATTAAAAAATCAGAAAGAACACAAATAAATGACTTTAACATTACAAGTGAATACACGTAAAAAAATCAACAAATGAATCCCAAACCCAGAAGACAAGAAGTGATAACAAAAATCAGAGCAGAAATTAATGAAATAGAAGCAAAGAAAACAATACAAAGAATCAACGAATCCAAGAGCTGGTTCATTGAAAAGATTGAGAGATCTTTAGCTCAGTTAACCAAAATAAATAAGTGCACCTCCAAATCAACAAAATCAGAGATGAAAGAGACAACATCACAACAGACAACAAAAAGAGCCAGAACATTATAAGGGAATACTTTAAAAGCCTATATACTACTAAATTTGTAAACCTAAAAAATGGCCAGGTATTTGGAACCATCAAAAATAAACCAAGAAGAGATTAACAGATTAAACAGACCCATAACACATAGAAAATTGAAACAGTAATACAAAACAAATCTCAGGGTCAGATGGATTTACAGCAGAATTCTACCAGACATTTAAAGAAGCTCTATATCCAATACTACTTAATTTAATCAACAAGATAGAAATGGAGGGAGAACTCCCAAATTCCTTCTATTAAGCCAGCATCACTATAATACCAAAACCAGGTAAAGATACCACCAAAAAGGAAAATTATAGACTACACAAACATAGATGCAAAAATTCTCAACAAAATATTTTCAAGAAAACCACAGATCAAAAAGATCATCCACCAGGATCAAGTTGGCTTTATTCCAGAGATGCAGGGATGGTTCAATATACATAAGTCAATAAATGTCATAAATAATTTGCTCATTTGTCAAGAACAAACAAATGGGATCTAATTAAAATTTAAAAAACTTCTGTACATCAAAATTAGGAACCAAGGAAGTGAAGAGAAAACCCACAGAATGGGAAAAAAATCTTCAACAGCAACACATCTGACAGAGAATGACCCAGAATATATAAACAACTCAAAAAACAAACAATTAAGAAAGCAAGTAACCCAATTAAAAGATGGGCTAAGGATCTGAACAGAAATTTCTCAA
>NW_008353893.1:983689-1003693 GCF_000622305.1 Nannospalax galili | reverse complement strand
GGGTGAGAAAGACACAGGAGGTTGGAAGATCTCCCATGCTCATGGATTGATATTAGTACTGCAAAAATGACCATCCCCACCAACAGCAATTTATAGATTCAATGCAATCTCAATCAATAGTCCCATGACAGTCTTCACAGAAATTTTAAAAAATCATAAAATTAATATGGAATCACAAAAGAGCCCAGATAGCCAACGCAATCTTGAGCAAAAAGTGCAATGCTTGGGGGAAAGAACCTTAATGTGCCTCAACTGATGAATGGATAATGAAAAGGTGATACATTTACACAATGGAGTTCCTCAGGAGCAAATAAAAACGGAATCACGAACTTTGCAGGTTAATGGATGGAACTAAAACTGTTATACTAAGTGAAGTAACACAGACTCAGAAAAACAAATGATGTATTCTCTCCCTCGTATGTGGATCCTAGCACCAAATCCTTATAAGTGAGTATGTATCCAGATATAACTACAGAAACCATGAAAATGAAAGGGAACCAGGGAGGTAAAAGAAAAGAAAGAACCTGAAAGAGAAGAACAGTAGGAAACAGGTGTTGTAAAGGGAGATATGGATAAAAATGGGGTTGTTTTAGTGGGAGTGGAAGGGAGGGTTATTAAAGGAACCTACGGAATAAAGAGAAAGAAGGAGTTCAAGAGAGGAGAAAAAAAGCATATTAACAAGAGCAAAATGGGAATAATGGGGACACTTAAAATGGAGAAACCATGGTGGAAGGGTTAGACAATATGAGATAAATAATGCCTAGCTATTTTTAAAAAAATCCAGAGGTAACCATATTAGTCCAACAACCTACTGAAAAACTATACATACAATGAGCTCAAGGAACAAAATATATAGTCAAGGTTTATCTGAGAATGTTTAGTTTTTGCCCAAACACTATCTGCACAGGGCAAGGTAATTAAAAGTACCAGATTGATGGAACTAACCTTGGAAATTTATCATCCATACTTTGAGGCCTATACTAATCTGGCCAGAGGGACTTAAAGAACAGTTTTTGCTCCTTGCCCTCCAAGGTTGACTAAGTTCCAGAGGACTTTGGTGCATCTCTCAAAACATCCTGTAACTGTGGTGAGTCACCTCTCCTCTTGATCAAGGAGGCCATGGAGACCTCACCGGATGAACTAGAACCATTATCCAGTCTACAAAGAGGAGGGTCAACACAGAGGAAACATTTCCTCCATGCATCCAAGTGAAGCCAGCTATTGTCAAGCAGGACCTTTGACTTATCTTCACACAGATAGAATTGATAAAAGAAAGGAGCCAGGGGTTCCTCCCAAGCCCATATGACCCATAAGGAGCAGATCCTCAAACAACCTTAAAAGGAAAAATAAATTGGTTTATTTGGGCCAGCTCTATGCTCTTAAACACCCAAAAGGAAAGTATAGCCAAAGATTAAAGTGTGTATAGCTAAAGTCTACATGACAAGAAATAATGCCAGACATGTGATACCTTCTTTTGAATTTTTGGTCAGGGCGGCTGCAGACATCTCTCAGACAATAACCCAGCATAGAACTGGGAAAATGACCATCAGACCCCAATCTTATCTAAAGGAATGTTGGCAACTGATTGCTGCTGGATGAGGAAGAGCTGATCTTCCTTAAACAAGGAACTCTAGATAAGCTGACTCAGCAGATGGACTGGCCCTGGGGAACAGCGGGGGGCACTGATAACACAGTGGACAGTAACAGTAATGACAGAGTATATGGGCTTCAATGGTAGCAGGGAGGCTATGGGAGGGTTACATTTCAGATGTGAGTATAAAAATAAATAAGATTGGGATGCTCTGTATGAAATATATTTTTAAAAATCAATAAATTTAAAAATGTGTTATATTTGAGGAAGAAACATAAAAATTTGCTTCATTTTAGTTAGTAGATATGAAAAACATTATCATTGAAATCTACCTGACGAATTTATATCCATGCTCAGGTGCCAAGGATCGCAGAAAGTAACCAACTGACTACTAATAATCAGATATACAGAGATTAGAGACACGTGCAAAAATCTAAGTGTTTGTTGCATTTAAAAATGACTTTTTTTCTATATAGAATAGTATATTTTAAAATTAAATGGGGATCATTTTTAAAGGTTAAAACATCATTCAGTTTTATGTCTTATAGGGTTTATACTGAGTACAATGTATAACTGCATTAACTCAACACTGTAAACCTAAAAATTACAGTCACTTTTGAAAGATACCCATCTTTGCTTTGGAAACTGTTATTGACTATGCTAATGCTGTTGTGATGAAATGCTTCTAATAATTATGTGGTTATTAAATAAATTGTTATAAATAGAAAACAAAAAATAAAAAAAAAAAATCAGGGGAGCAAAAAAAAAAAAAAACCCATAATGGAACAACCTACAATAGATATAAAGAAGACAAAGCAGAAAAAGAGGCCTACTTGTGTTCCTCAAAGATAAATGTGTCAAGATTTATGTCTAGCCCAAATTCCTAAAGAAAAAAATGACACACAAAAAAAATCGGTATTAAGGAGTTTCTGAAAGGCTTTAAAACATGAGGAACAATTCACAAAAGCCATGCAATTAATAAAAACCTTTACAGGGGTAGTTAAGGATCCCCAAAGATTAAAAAATGTACATTTCTTTCCTTGGAAAGGCTATAATAGGGTGGAAGCAGTTTTTCCTGCCAGGGCCTCCCCCAGCAGCCAGCTATGATCAATGGGGAGATGGCACAGATGGCTACAACTAGGAGGCAGACCCAGGGCTTACCTGACTCAGGGAACTATCAGATGCAGCAGGGACAAGAGGGAGCCTCTGCCTCCTTAGCCAGCACCCAAGAGTTTATCAAGGATAAAAAAGATACAGAGAGGCACCATGTAAAATCCCCAAAATTCAGAATGACTCCAAAGGGATAACTAAGAATAGTAAATAATCAACCAAATTAATGCCTCTTATCCATGCTATGGTACCCAAAAGAGATCTGAGAAAACAATTAATACAAATGGATAAAATTTTCCATGCTGCGTTAGACCTTGTCTCTGTGTGACTTAATATATAATGTTAACCTCTGAGTGTTTTACAGATGTGAAGCCCATTTGAGAGATAGCAAGTAAACCTGAAGAAACAAAAGTCAGCTACATCTGTAATATTCTTGTGGGCTTTATGATTGGGTAAGACACAAGTGGTACCCACGAGAACGTTTGAGAAAAGTCTAGAGCTGCCTAATCCTGTTTGAAAATAAAATCAAAGGCTCCCTAAACTGTACAATTGTTAAGTAAAAATTGCAGTACCAGGGGTAGGTTGCTCTGCTATGAGTGATTGGCCAGAGACATCCTAGAGGTCCTCAAATTAACAAAGGCTATTGCCACTAATGTCGGTTGTACAGCAGGAAAGGTCAGTAAGGCCATGTTACTGAAGGCTCTACATGGAATGAGCTCAGGAGAGGGAGATGGACCTGAGTGTAAGCTGAAAACTCCCTGCCACTGGATGAATGTCTTTCATAGTGCCAGAAGGCACTATGTGGATGATTGGGAGAGAAGGATCCCCAATAATTCTGCTCAATGGATGGACTCCATGTGCTGCATTATATTGACATGCCAAGCAATGCATTCTGGTTCAATAATGGCTCAACTAACATACATACAAGCAACAAATTTATAACTGAATAAGACCTGATCCTAAGGGTGGAAGACACATCTGGTGCTGTAGTCCAGGCCAACCGTGTCAGGGAAAATTATATGCCCCAACTGGGAACCCAGTTGGAAAAATCTGATACACCTGCTAAGGTAGTGTCTAAGCATTTGTATTTATACCCATGTTTGTTGAGATGTTCCTGCTTCTTTTAATTTGTCTTTATAGTAGGAGAGACACCACTGAAGATGATCAGCAGCCATGTCTTGAGTATAAATGATGAAAAGGCCTAAGAGTTCAATATCTTGTCACAATAAAAAAAAAAAAAAGATAATCAGCATCTGTTACCACCTTCAAGGCTCAGGGACTCTTATGTAAGAATGACTGAAAAGATTGTGAGAGTCATAGGAAGGGGTGGAGTGTTGGATATGTGTTTCCTCTGAAAGAACTAGTAACAGTTGAATGTCTGAATGCTAAGGGACTCCAGAGAGAGAGAGAGAGAGAGAGAGAGAGAGAGAGAGAGAGAGACCCTCCCACTTAATTTGTCAGCTTCAATTGCATGAGGGGGAGTGTCTAAGGACAGACACAGAGGAAGCCTGGGAGGCAGTGCCAGGTTGCCATCTTGGCAGTGTTCTGGCCACTGCTGATGTGAAAAGCTCACAGAGATGAAGGGAAAACAGGCCCACAGGTGCATGCTTTTGTAAGTAACCCTCTTCCTGGCAATACAAACTCTGTATGAAAACCGAAATGCATTATGTCTGTTTTGTTGGTCGGTAATAAGGACAGCAAGGAGAGAGGAGTTGCAGTGCCTCTCACAGCATGTGGCCTGGGAGCCAAGAGTGTGTGCAGTGCGGGCCTCCCAGAAGAGAATTTGGCTTCACTTGTAAGTAGTTGAGTCTGAGTATCCCTCTATAGCACAGGAGGACTTGAATCTCACTGCACATCTTAGAATGAACACGATCCCAAGTCAATCCTCCAGTCTCATTCTCTTTAGTTCTGAGAATACAGCCAGGAACTTCATGCCCAGCATTGTGTTAAATACTTTGTAGTGATTTTCATGAATACTCTTTTCTTTTGATCAAAATTATATTGTATTCTGTCCCCATCTATATTAACTGGAAGAAACAATCAGTGAAAAAAAAAAAAATCAGGGGAGCGAGTGCTGCTGAGTGTGAGTCAGGAGTGCTGCTGTCAAATGTTGCCTTGTGGATATGGATAGTGAGTATTCTTGAAACTTTTCTGTATCATTGGTCTAGGAGATCTTGCATTTTTTTATGTTTACTTCTTTAGAGAGGATTACTGAGTTTCTTCAACAGTTTTTCAAATGGTAATTTATATTGATCAATTGAAAATTTCATACAAAGTATTTTGACCATGTACAGAACCCTGCCCCATCTCCTCACAGATTCATCCTTACCATTCCACTACCCACACTTCATAGCCTACAATTGTTAAAATTCTTTCAAGTCCATCTTCTGTTCCACAAATGCATTTTGGTGTGGGTCCGTCACCTGGAACCTTGTAAAGATATGTTTTATCACACCCTTAAAGAAAATTGAATCTCCCTCTCCCAGAATCTATCAATTGCCAATAGATCTTCAGTTAGGGCTGGTGCTTATTGCCCACTTTCTCCTTCCAGGCTGGGATTTTTTCTGACTTGTGGTTTCGAGGCCTTTATACATGCTGTCACAACTGCTTTGGATTCATATTTGCAACTGATCTGTTGTGTCCAGAAACCAGCTTCATTATATTCATTCATGAACTCTGGCAATTAAAACATTCCCAATTCCTCTTCCCAGAAACTCCTTCAGCCTTGGAAGAAGAGGTGTGATACAAATGCTTTATTTAGCACTGAGAACTCTGCAGTTCTTCAGAGATTCTCTGAACTTTGAACAGTTGTGAATCTTTGCTTTATTCACCATCTACTGCAAAATAGATGAGAGCTGAGAGATGCACTTGTCTGTGGGTATAATGATAGATCGTTATGAGTCAGTTTAATACTATGTCAATTTAGCAGGATAGTACTAGTACCCTATATGCTGTTACTTGACCTGTCTGTCTAACCACATTCTTGACCCAGATAAAGATCCCAGGCCCTTCCTTAGACCTTAATATTGGTATTTCCATTAAGGAGACTACTTCGTGCCCACAAATCATTCACAGAGTATGTATCAAGGCAGATAGCTATGCAATTGTCACTCAAAACCTGTTTACATTATGGTTAACAGAGAAATTATAGGTGAAGGAGTGCCCATCTCCAAAGGCCCTTGGAGGTTTTTGGCCCTTGGTAATATCCTAGTTCAAAAGTCTCTGCTTAGAGTACTAGAAAAATACTAAGATCTTTATGTCAAATGGCAAATGTAGAAAAGTGGGGGAAATGTTTCACTTTACATTTCTTCTGTCTGATTCACAATAATGCAAATGCTTACAAACCCACCTCCAAACCCAGAGACAAACATTGTTAGTTTATCTAGGAATTTCCTGTAATATAATCTATCATGCTTCTCTTTTAACAGTGAGAGACACAGTCATTTCTGGAGATCTTGATGGGATTCCTTCATTTATATGTGGTCATATATCTGTTGGGTATTCTGAACTGTTTTTTACCTGTTATAGAAGGCTTGCAGAGCAAACACTGCTAAGCTCCAAGTCCTCCATTTCTTACAACCATTTTTTACTTCCATTCTTCTAGTCAGATTAAATCACTAGACATATTTTTATTCCTATAAATGGGTTAATAAGCTGCACCTCCAAGTATTGAGTCTCTAAAATGAAATTACAAAGGGTGCTTTTGTCATGAATGTTTCTAAGGATTATTAATATGAGAGGTTAATTTTTTAATGTTATATTTCAGGTTTATATCAACATAGAAATTTTATGCATGTGTACATAGCCATGGATGTGTGCACAGACATGCGTGCATATATATGTGGGCCAGAGAACATTTTTAAATGGTATCTTCAGAAATGCCATCGTTTCTTTTGAGACAGAGCCTCCCACTGACCAGGAGTTTACCAGGTACAAGCTAGCCTAACTGGCAGGCAAGATCCAGAAGCCTCCCTGTCCTCATCTCCTCAACTCTGAAATATCAGGTGTGTTCTGCAAAGCCAGGTATTTTTTTGTGTGTTCTGTGGATAGAATTCAGATAAGGCAACAATTTTATCAACAAAGCCTTCTAGCAGCTCAACCATATACATTTTTATGTGTATTATTTTTTTAAGTATTTTGTGAAAGTTAAGGTCATGCCAGCCAGATTCTATATGTTATGTTGTAAGTGCTTTGTAAATTGTAATATTTCATCATTATCAGAAAACGTATCCCAATCTCTTAATTGCCAAATTTTAATTAATTTTTAAGGGTAGATAATTATGTCACCAACCTTTTACAACATATAGAGTTATATTCTTTAAATAATTATATATAAAACAGTAAAATGTGAAAAACATAGTTAAATATCATTTTTTTTATTTAGATAGATTCATTTTATCCCTACTACTTTGAATGTCTGAGTTTTAGTGTCACTGTGGGTCTTTGTTAGAGAAAAATGTTTTCTGAGTTTTGACTTACTCATTTAAGTTATGATCTGTTTTTCTTCCATTGCTTTTTATCATCGATTTGATTACATTTGTATTTAATTTCTCAAGAATATTTTCACATTTTCCTTTTGTATTTCTTCATGAATTTGTAATGTGAAATAATGTAATACAGACATCTTTATGCAGGAAGGGTGTGCCACTGCCAATCCACTGACCATTGTTTTAGGACGTTTTTACCACACTTCGTCCCTTTAGTTGAGCACTGTCAAGGAGATGCAGTGAAAAGTATATGGACATTTGTATTTCATAATAAAATACCTTGATTCTCTTAAAAGTTTTCTCTTGTTTCAATTAATGTGAATTGACATTTGTTGCCACTTTTGATATACAAGTTCAGGGATTTGTGAACAAGGGTGGAGTCAACCCATATTGTAGGAGATTCACACATGGAATTTTTTTTCTGTGATTCTTTTTATTTTACTGAAGCGACAGTTCAAGAAAAAAAAATATGCATTACTTTCATTAACATCCTCTTGCTCTGCATTCTATTGTAGAATGCTCTGTGTTGCTTTATCTACTGTAAGTCTGTCATATCAAATGGGTAAGTGGATGAAAAACTGTATAAGTATAGCTCTGTAGCCTCCCTTAAAAAAAATCATATCTCTAGTTTTTTCCTTATCACTGAAAGGTTGACCCATGGGGAGGATTTTGTTTAATTAATTATTGCTCATGATGCTATATCACTTAATAGCTATCAACCACTTCTGAACCACTGGGTCGAAAGAGATTTTTATTAGAGCACTCATAGTCTGCCCCATGTAGCCACTCCCACCTTCTTTTCACACACTTTTCAAAGGAGGTCTTTCATTACTCTCCATGGCAACAGAATGATTTTGTGCTTGAATTGTGTTTTTTAGTGTCGTAGCTTTCTAGTTCTTATTTTTCTCTATATCTTCAAGAAATTTATAAAAGATTTGTTTTGATGTAGAGGTAATCTTGAGCTCAGTGACAGGCATATGCAATTTCATTCATTTTAACAAATAATCACTAATGCGTAACTCATACACATGTGAGTTTTGCTTGCTGAAGCTGTCTGTATTCAGTATACTCTATACAGAGTGAGTTCAGTATGCATTACTTCACAGCATAATACCTTCAAACTGTATTTACTAAGTACCATACAATGTATTTAATTATATATTAGGAAAAAATTGTTAAAGAGTAATTATATTGAGATTAGCTGAGTTGAAATACATTTCAAATGAGCATTAAAATACATGTTTGATTTAATTGTAAAATTATGCATTTTTCCTACATGTTTAACCTCCCTTTTTTTTTTATGAATTTTTATTCAATTTTTTAAGTGTTTCATATAAAACATCTTAATCATCTTCATAACCCCTCCCCTATCCAAGCTCTCTTCTAGCCACTCCTCTGGGTTTCATATTCTTTCATTTATGTTAAGGTCTATCAAGTCAAGTTTTTAAACCACAGGCATTTCTGTTACAACTTACAAAAGAATCTTCTTTATAGCTTATTCTGAAGGTTCAATTGTCCTCATTTCAATATATACAAGTGAAAAGTATATTCAAAGGACAAGAGACAGAAACAGAAAACATTGGAATTACCTTACATCAGTGGAGACAAAATAGGTAAAATATTATTGAAGTATTTTGAAATGAATTCTGCAGTCTTATTCTTTACACTTTGGTCATTTATGGCCTTTTGTGTTCATCTTCCTCCATTGAATGGCAAAGAGTTCACTGGTGAGTGCTGGGAGATGCATGAGTAATCTATACCCACTGTTACACTATTTTCTGTGAGTCTTAGGTGTAGAGATTCTAATGTGGATATGTCACTTAGACCTAGGCATCTCACAGAAACATATTCTCTGTATGTGACTAGTTGCAGAATACTGTAATCTTCTCCGTTTTTTCAAAAAGAAGCTTCTTTAATGCGTGGCAACTTGTATAACTCTGTAAATATAGGGGCCAATATTTAGCATACATTAAGAAATTAAATTTGTCTAGGGATGTGAAAGATAGAGATCTATGACTTCTCCAGCATGTGTATTTGGCTATGTTTACATAGCTTCCCATGAGTTTCCTTCTATTGAGCAGGCTTTAAAATAAATTAGGTAGCTGTTGATTATTCCCAAGATAGAAGAGCAGCTATAGCACCAATAGAGATACTTTGTTGTGCTGGTAATTTTAGTGGTTATTAAACTTTAAAGCCTGGCTTGGACCATTGATTTTCCTCCCTTAGAAGCTTGCCTAGTATTCTCTAATACTATGAAGTCATCAAGGAGCAGCTTCAAGGTTGGTTTCAGCTCCATTGTGCCAAGTAAGTCTTGGGTCCAAAATATGTCTTGTCTTCAGAATAGAGTCTTACCGTAAAAATCTTGGATGTAATCAAGGACTGTGGCAATAGCCTGTGTTATTTTGGAAGTCACTTGGACTACCCCTAACAACCTGAATGGAAGTTTCTCCTGTCTGATGTTGTTTCTTGTTATATTGCCTTCAGCTATATACATACACAAATGTTCAGATGTTGTATGTACATTTTTCAGCAGGTATTTGGACTACTGTATTTCCTTCTGGTTTTTCACACAGCCTAAGCATGATTTATCTTTCCTTTCTCCCTGTCTAAGCCTCCTTTCTCCATCCACAGATTATCACCATTTCCCCATTTTTCCTTGATAATTTCTGTCTCCTATTATCCTCCCCCACCTTCTTAAATTCTTTCTTCCCATTTACTCCCATGGCTCATTATATAAGCCACCCTCCTCCATTCCCAATTAAATACTGCTATTTTCCACATTTCCCCCTTGGTAACACCTGTTTCCTACACTCTCCCCAGGATTCTTGTTCTTTCCTTTTACTTTCAATGATTCCTTTTCATTGTCCTGGTTTCTGTAGCTTCATCAGGATATACACTCACATCTAGGAATTTGGTGCTAAGATTCACAAATGAGAGAGAACATTTGTTGCTTGTCGTTCTGAGTCTGTGTTACTTCACTTAGTATAACAGTTTCCAGAGTTCTGAGCTGGGGTTTGTCTGTTAGTTTGCATAGGTCTTGTGCATGCTGACAACATTGCTGTAGCTTCATGTGAGAAGGAGTCTTTAGGACTGTATTTGCATATGGTC
The DNA here is from genome assembly GCF_000622305.1 of Nannospalax galili. NCBI lineage: Eukaryota > Metazoa > Chordata > Mammalia > Rodentia > Spalacidae > Nannospalax > Nannospalax galili. The sequence continues at coordinate 993,397 of NW_008353893.1, read as the reverse complement.
CTGCACCTCCTCTCTGGCTCTTACAATCTTCGTGCCTCCTCTTCCACAATGGTCCCTGAGCTCTGGGTGGGTAGATTTTAATGTAGGAGTCCTGTCCAAGAACCCACCTTCTGTAAACTCTTATTCTCTATGTTTTGGCCATGTGCGATCTTTTGTGTTCCTGGCCATCTGTTGCATGAGGGAGCTTCATTGATGAGAACTGAAAGATGCACTAGTGTTCTCTTCATCCCTTGTTCTAAGTTCCATGAGCCTTAGGTGTAGAGGTTACATCATAGATACTCAGGCTTGAGCAATTCACCGACAATCTCTGTGTATGACCAGTTGCGGAATTCCCTCTGTAATAATCTCTCTGTGTTGAAAAAGAAGCTTCTTTTATGGGTGGTAACTGGGATACTTCTCTGTAAATTTAAGGATCCATTGTCATGGTGATTTTGATTAGCATTGTATTGAATCTATAAATTCCTTTTGGAAGGATGGTCATATTCACAATATTAATGCTATAAATCCATAAGAATTGGAGTTTTTTCATCTCCTTGTGTCTTCCTGAATTTTCCTTGAAAGATTTTTTTTCATTGTAGAGATCTTTAATGTCTTTGGTTCATTTTATTCTTAAATGCCTTATTATATTATATTGAGGTTATTGTGAATGGGAGTATTTCCATCAGCTCCTTCTTTGATTATGCAGAAAAACTACAGATTTTTGTAAATTAATGTTGCAACTTGTCACTTTTCTGAACGCATTGATCATTTCTGGAAGTTTCTCCAGGGAATTTTTAAATATCTTATTTACAACATCACATCATCTACAAATAGGGATAATTTGACCTTTTCTTTTCCAATTAGTACAGCTTTAATTTCTTTCTCTTGTCTAATGTTCTAGCAAGAATTTCAAGCACTATATTCAAAATGAGTCAAGATAGTGGACAGTCTTGTGTGGTTCCTAATTTTAATGGGAATACTTCCAGATTTTCTCTACTTAGAATGATGTTGACCCTGTGGTTGATGTATGTAGCTTAAAATATGTTGAATTATATTCCCTCTAGTCCAATTCTATCTAGGACTTTTAACATAAATGCAGTTGGATTTTTGTCAGAGTCTTTTTATGCATCTATTGTGATGGTCATGTGATTTTTCTTCTTTTAAGTCTATTTACAGAAACAAGTGCATTTTTCTTTCTACATCCATTTTTAAAAACAGTGCATTTCTAGAATAATGGTGAGTTGATGAGGTGGATGTTCCTTTTGCTGTGCTGTCTGTATGTGGTTTGTGACTATTTTATTCAGAATTTGTGACTATTTTATTCAGAAATTTTGCATCTATCTTCATTAAGGTTATCAGCCTATAGTTTTCCTTTTCTTCTTTATTAATGAATTACTTAATTAATTGGCTTTTTGTTCTTCTGTATTTACCTGATTTTGTTTTAGCATAATACTGGCTTCATAGAAGGAGTTTGAGAGTGCTCCCTCTGTTATTATTTTTTGAATAATTTAAGTGGCATTGGTTGTGGTTCCTTTTTAAAGCTCTGGTAAAATTCTGCTGTGAATTGAGCTGGATTTTTTTTATTTGGGAAGCTTTGCATTACTGTTTCAGTATCCTTATTTGTTATGGGTCTGTAAACTCTTAATCTCTTTTGGTTTAACTTTGGTGGATTCAAAAATTCCAGAGATTCCTTGTACAGCAGGGGTGGGCTCAGGTTGTTTCATTTATTTTTTCTTTTTCCTAATTTTAGGATTAACTTATTCCTGTTTTTCTAAAATCTTGATCTTAAATAAAAGGGTGTTTATCTGAGATCTCTCTGAATTATTTAATGTTGGCATTTGTAACTATAAACCTCCTCTTAGAAACAACTTTATTATATACCACAAATCTTAGAATACTTTGTGATTCATTTTGATTGATTTTAGGAATTAAAAAAATTCCTCACTAATTTCTTTGATGATACAGTGAATATTGAAAAGTTCAGTTTGTATGTGTTTGTATATTTTCTACAGCTATTTTTTATTGCTTTTTAGTTTTATTACATTATAATCTGCTAATTTAAAATAAATTATTGTAGTTTTGCATTTTTGTAAAGCATAGATCAAATTTTGGGGGGTGCACTTGTAGAACCCTGAGACCCTCTTCATTCACCCGCTACCCCCAATCCCTCCAGACCCCCACTAATTGCTCTTTTAGCTTCTGTAAAATGCTTGGCTGCTGCTTTAGACATGCCTAAACACCCCCCTTCCAGGAAACTATAGATTAAGCAAGCCCAAGCATAAAAACTGCCCTATAAGGTAAAAACAGAGACTCCTGGCCCCACAGGTAACAGTCAGCACATTCTACAGCCCTGAGAATAGCACCTACCAGTAAGAAACTTCCAGGGCTGCATCTTATACATCCAATCAGTATAAAATTATGTTGGCGCGCGCAGGCTCCTTGAACCAACCAAAATGTATCCTCGGTATCTACCCCCCTACTTTTGTCTAAAACTTATAAAAGGCTCCACTCTCCCTTACTCTGGGCTCTCAGCATGGATCCATTGACTTGGTGAGGTCTGAGAGCCCGAGCTTAAGCCCGAATAAACCATAAACCTTTGCTTTTGCATCTTGGTGTGTTGGGTCCTTGGTGGTCTTTTTGGGGTCCAGTGGATGGGGTACAACATTTGGGGGCTCATCTGGGATCCCCCAGAGACCTCCGAGAGGAACCAACCCCAAAAGGTTTGTGATCACCGGCTGGGTAAATTTTTGTAAAACTGTGTTTGTCTTCCTATCTTTTTGTCCGCCTGTCTTTTCTATACTTTCCCTTTGGTCGCGGCCATCTGATCTCAGTTTTTTGTTGCTGGAACACTAGCAAGGTGGCCTGGAGGATTCAGGAGATGTCCCCATCCTCGTCGGAGTGGGTGTTCCCCACCGGACACCCCACCAGGACACTAGTCCATCTGAAACCTCAGAGGACCTCGCAACCCTGTTGGGACACACCTGTCCTATCCGTACGGTCTTTGGCACAATCGAACCAGGGAACTCACACTGCTAAGAGTCCAGAGCATCTGAAAGCCATGGTAGTTTAATCTGGGCCCTCTGTTTGTCTGTGTCATTCTTGTGTTTTGATCTTCATTCTAATTTCTTTGTAGAAGAAATGGATGGGACTGATAACTACTATGGGCAACACCCCATCTTCCCCTCTAGATCTTAGAAAAACCCTATCTTCCCCTCTAGATCTTACACTAGTCCACTGGGGGGACGTTAAGACGATTGCCCATAACAATAGTGTAGATGTAAAGAAAAAGAAATGGACCACTTTATGTTCAGTTGATTGGCCCTCCTTCAATGTTGGATGGCCCCCTGAATGGACTTTTAACCTGAGTTTGATTTCCAGGGTAGAGGACCACGTCTTCCGCCCACCGACGGGCCACCAGGACCAGATCCCATACATCGACACTTGTCGAGGACTCATTCGTATTAGAAACTGTTCTCTTCACTCACCAGCCCACCTGGGATGATTGCCACCAGCACCTGAGTGTCCTGTTCGCTACTGAGGAGTGAAACAGGATCCTGGAGGCAGCCCGGAAATTGGTTCCAGGGACCCTATCACAGACCCAGGCATAATTAATGCCAGCTTTCCCCTTAGCTGTCCCAACTGGGACTACAACACGGCAGAAGGCAAGGAGAGGTTCCTGGTCTACCGTCAGACTCTGTTAGCGGGTCTCAAAATGGCGGCTCAAAAACCCGCCAATATGTCTAAGGTCCATGATGTCAGACTCTAAGGTCTATGATGTCAGACAGGGGCCCTAAGAGAGCCCAGCCTCATACTTAGAGAGGTTACAAGATGCTTTCTGGCACTTCACTCCATATGACCCAGAAGCAGAGGAAACATCTCAAACTGTGATGTTTGCTTTCATTAACCAGGCAGCCCCTGACATCAAGAGAAAGTTAAAGTCTTTAGATAGACTAGGAGAAAAGAACCTTAGGGACTTAATAGCAGTGGTGGAAAAGGTTTATAATAGAAGGGAGACAGCAGAACAAAGAGAGGAAAGAAAAGAAAAAAGACAGGAAGCAAGCCTGACCAGGGTCCTGGAGAGACAACAGGCCTGCCACAAGAAGGACCTCAGAGAGATATTATTGGCAACCAACCCCCAGTACGGAGGGAGCTCATCACAGTACGGAGGGATCCAGACCACAAAATAAGGTAAGGAAAAACCAGTGTGCATACTGCAAGGAGGAAGGGCACTGGGTGAAGGACTGCCCCAAGAAGAATAAGCGATCAGCTAAGGTATTACTGGCTCTAGTTGGGGGTGAAGACAGTGACTAGGGGAGACGGGGCTCAGGTCCCCTCCCTGAGCCCAGGGTAACCCTGAAAATAGAGGGGAAACCAATTGAGTTTATGGTAGATACTGGTGCCCAGAATTCAGTTCTATTGGAGCCAAGAGGGCCAGTTTCCTCCAGAAATACATGGGTACAGGGGGCCAGAGGAACAAAACCCTACTCATGGACTACCGGAAGAACAGTAGATTTAGGGAAGGACCAGGTATCCCATTTGTTTCTAGTAATCCCAGAATGTCCCTATCCACTTCTGGGCAGAGACTTATTGTCAAAAATGAGAGCACAAATCCACTTCACAGCTAAAGGAGCCACCTTGCCCGCGATGGGGCACCAATTCAGGTCCTAGTCACCAATGACCTAACCGAGGAATATAGACTACATCAAGAGCCGATTCAACCCAATCCTGAGATAGCCAAGTGGCTCCAAAGATTTCCCCAAGCTTGGGCAGAAACAGGGGGTATGGGACTGGCGGGACACAGGCCCCCCATATATGTTGAACTCAAAGCGGGAGCAGACCCTGTTAAAGTGTGCCAGTATCCTATGCCCCTAGAGGCAAAGTGTGGAATTACGCCACACATTAAAAGGTTGGTGGAACGAGGAATACTGAGACCGATCCAGTCGGCCTGGAACACCCCACTCCTGCCTGTCAAAAAGCCCCAAACTGGGGACTATAGATCAGTACAAGATTTAAGAGAGGTAAATAAAAGAGCCATTGACATTCACCCCACTGTCCCCAATCCTTATATGTTGTTCAGTACCTTGCCACCAGATCGGCAATGGTATACAGTTCTGGACCTCAAGGATGCCTTCTTCAGCCTGCCACTAGCTCCCAGCAGTCAACCCTACTTTGCCTTCGAATGGCATGATCCGGAGGCAGGAATTAGTGGCCAGCTGACATGGATGTGACTGCCTCAAGGGTTTAAAAATTCTCCAACTATATTCGATGAGGCCCTGCATGAAGATCTGTGTGAGTACAGAGCCCAACACCGGAACATAAGCCTGTTACAATATGTAGATAACTTATTGATCGTGGCACCAGACCAGAAGTCCTGCCTGGAGGGGACAGAGGACTTACTCCACATACTTGGGGACTTGGGATACAGGGCCTCAGCAATAAAAGCTCAGATATGTCTGCAAGAAGTGACTTACCTAGGGTACAGCCTCAAGGAGGGAAGGTGGTGGTTGACTAAGGCCCACAAAGAGACTGTGCTAAAGATACCTGCACCGACCTCCAGAAAACAGGTGAGGCAATTCCTGGGTACCGCGGGGTTCTGTCACTTCTGGATTTTGGTGTTTGCCGAAATTGCAAAACCCCTATATGAGGCTACCAAAGAAGGACAGGACTTCAACTGGACGCAGGAAAGGCAAGAGGCCTTTGAAACCCTAAAATTCAAGCTCTTAGAGGCCCCTGCCCTAGGACTACCAGACATAAGAAAACCTTTCTGTCTATATGTGGATGAACATAAAGGTATTGTGAAAGGGGTCCTCACCCAGAGAGTAGGCCCCTGGAAGAGACCTATTGCATACCTATCAAAGAAATTAGACCCTGTAGCAGCTGGATGGCCCCCCTGCCTGTGAACTATAGCAGTATTGGCCCTGCTGGTTAAGGATGCTAACAAGTTAACCCTGGGACAGGACCTGCTTGTGGCAACCCTTCATGCCCTTGAAGGGGTGCTCAAGCAACCCTCGATTGATGGTTGAACAATGCCTGATTAACTCATTATCAGGTTCTGCTCCTAAATCCGCCCAGGGTCACCTTCCAGGTACCAACGGCCCTGAACCCAGCCATGCTGCTGCCAGATCCTGATCTTGGGGACCCACTCCATGACTGTACTGAAATTCTGGCACAGGTGCATTGCACCAGATCTGACCTGAAAGATATTCCCTTGCCTGATGCTGAAGAAACCTGGTACATGGATGGAAGCAGCCTCATCAGAAATGGTAAAAGGCATGCTGGGGAAGCGGTCACAACCACCTCGAGAGTCATTTGGGACGAGCCATTGCCAATAGGTACATCAGCCCAAAAAGCTGAACTGATTGCGCTTACCAAAGCCCTAAAGATGGGTAAAGGAAAGAGACTCAATGTCTACACAGATAGCAGATATGCATTTGCCACTGCCCACATCCATGGGGCCATCTATCAAGAGAGGGGCCTCCTTACTGCAGAGGGAAAGACTATTAAAAATAAACAAGAGATCTTAGACCTCCTGCAAGCCCTCTGGGGCCCAACAAAACTAGCCATAATCCACTGCCCGGGTCACCAAAAAGGAAACAACCCCACCCAGAAGAGAAATAATCTGGCTGACAGGACAGCTAAAGAAATGGCCCTGACCTCCAGGATCCTGCCATTCTTGTTGATCCTGGAGCAAGGGTACTGCCTAAATCTCCCCACTATAGCCCCGAGGACTAAGCCTGGATACACACTCTCCCTATGACTCAATACCTAGAGGGCTGGTGGAGGACAATGGAAGGGAAAGTTATCCTACCTCAGAACTTAGGCGTAATATTGCTCAAGAAAATACATCAAGCATCGCACATGGGCACCTGAAGGATGCAAGACTTACTAAGAAGGGCCAAAGTTAAAATTCAGGAAGGAAATCAAGCCATTGAAAAAATTGTTAGGCATTGTCATGCCTGCCAATTAACCAACTCAACTCCGTCCCATGCTAACCCAGGATCCGGGAGCAGAGGGACACGACCAGGTACGTATTAGGAGACTGATTTCACTGAGATCAAACAGGGAAAATTTGGATATAAATATTTACTAGTATTCATAGACACCTTCTCTGGATGGACTGAGGCCTACACAACCAAGCATGAGACTGCTCACGTGGAAGCCAAGAAGCTAATCAAAGAGATCCTGTCCAGGTATGGTTTCCCAACTACAATCAGATCAGATAATGGGCTAGCCTTTGTCTCTCAGGTAAGCCAGGGAATAGCCACTGCACTGGGGGCCAATTGGAAACTACATTGTGCTTATAGACCCCAGAGTTCAGGACAGGTAGAAAGAATGAATAGAACTCTAAAAGAGACCTTAACCAAATTAGCTTTAGAGACTGGCGCAGACTGGGTGGCTCTCCTCCCCTTTGCCCTTTTTAGAGTAAGAAATGCTCCATACCAGATGGGTTTGACCCCCTTTGAAATCATGTATGGAATCCCCTCTCCTATGATATCTAGCCTCCAAGCTGACCTGGTATCGACCTTGGGAGACCAGGACCTACTGGACTCACTCCAGCGGTTGCAGCTAACCCACCAACAGGTCTGGCCGCAACTCAGAGCCATATGTGAAGCTGTTGTCCCCCCACAACCTCACAGGTTTAAACCAGGCTACTGGGTCTTCATCTGCAGACACCAATGGAAAAATCTTGAGCCAAGCTGGAAGGGCCTCTTCGTGATCCTCTTGACGACTCCCACCACACTCAAAGTGGATGGCGTCGTCGCAGCTTGGGTGCACTACTCCCACGCAACACCTGCCCACCCATTTGCAGTCCCAGAGGATTACAAGGGAGACACCTGGAAGGCATCCCCACACCCTTCGAATCCATTCAAGCTCCACATCCGATGAGACCCTTCCTGCTAACCTGTCTATTGCTGACAATGAACTGCTTATCAGCTGATGGCACCTTTCCTGAGAATGGGAACCTCACGACCAGACCCCCTTTCCTCCCTTCAGCTGCTGAGACCCCGGCCCCAGATCACGCACATGAAGCCTCGCCATCTATGTTTGTCCAGGCCATGGATGCAGCAGATAAGTTAAGAACAAATGTCGGGGACCTGGGGATTATTATTGCGCCAACTGGTGCTGGGAGACCACCCGCACATACTGGTGGAAAGGGTCATCAACTGGGGATCTAATAACCCTACAACGGGCCCCCGGATCTACGACCCTGGGATGGGGAGGGACCACTGGAGGAGGTATGGGGGGCCCTGGGCCCAACCACGGAGCAACCCCCTCATAATTCGGTTCACTGAGAAGGGAAAACAGTCTATAGGGTGGGATGTAGGACACACATGGGGGCCTATGGCTATACGCTGCAGGGAGAGACCCTGGGGCCCTCTTTACCATTCAACTCCTCCTCCAAACGGTTGTCCATGCACTGGGACCCAGCCGAGTCCTAAATCCCTCCCCAGATGATTCTCATAAACCTTCTCCAGCTAACCCCCTCCCACACCTCCCACTGCCCAAACCTATATTCCTGCGCCAACAACTCAGGCTCTTGAGTCCTCAAGGGCAGATTTTATTCCTCCCCCTCCTGCCACTACCCCGACACGGGAAATTCTTTTGCAGATGCTAAATTCATCTTATTACTTCCTCAATGCAACCAACCCGAATGCTACCCGCTCTTGCTGGCTCTGCTATGGTGTTGTCCCCCCCCATATTATGAGGGAATTGCTGTACAAGGAACGTTCTCCCTCGTGGATTACACAGAATGCAGATGGCTATCAAATGTTTCTATTACCCTATTTCAGGTAACTGGCATTGGGACCTGTGTTGGCCAGGTCCCACTGACCTATACTATCCTCTGCAACACCATCCTCCCCCTTAATGTTACAGGGAGGGGGCAGTTCTTGCTGCCTCACAATGACACCTGGTGGGCCTGCACCATGGGACTAACAGCCTGTGTAAATCGGGAAGTCCTGCGGAGAACATCTGGTTTCTGTGTTATTATCACACTCCTGCCTAGAATCACCTACCACACTCATGAAGATTTCTTAACCCTCTATACTAGTCTAAAAGGCCCAAGAACTACCAGCCTCACTAGACTTAGAAGGGAGCCAATAAGTGCAGTAACTTTAAGTCTCCTCATTGGGACAGGGATTGCTGCTGGGATAGGGACAGGAGCCACAACCTTGGCAAGACAAGATCAGCATTATTCCCAGCTCAGAGCCAGCTTAGATTTAGATCTCTGACGAGTTGAGGAGTCAATTACTCACCTACAAGACTCCCTGAGCTCGCTGGCTGAGCTAGCCCTGTAAAATCGTAGGGGATTAGACCTCCTGTTCTTACAGCAGGGTGGTCTATGTGCCACCCTAAGAGAAGAATGCTGTTTTTATAGGGACTCAGGATTAATAAAGGATAATATGGCCAAAAGAAGAGAAGGATTAGAACAGAGGAGACTAGAATGAGAGGCCAGACAGGGATGGTTTGAGTCCTGGTTCAACCAATCTCCCTGGTTGACAACCCTCATCTCCACCCTCTTAGGTCCCCTTATAGTTTTATTTTTAATACTCACCTTTGGGCCATGCATCCTCAATAGATTAGTACAGTTCATGAAGGACAGGTTAGGCACCATCCAACTTATGGTTCAGAGGCAACAAGTCTATATGCCCCTTAGCACAATCCCCCCAGATACCTGTGAGCTGGCCAACCAGAACCCATGATTGGGTTCCCCAGTTACAAGACAAG
>NW_008353893.1:980391-982541 GCF_000622305.1 Nannospalax galili | reverse complement strand
CTCAAAAGTTTGTAGGACTCTTTTTTCATATGGTTGGGCACCTCCTCCCTGGCTCTTACAATCCTTCTGCCCCCTCTTTTGCAATGGCTCCTAAGCCCTGAGTGGGTAAAGTTATTTAAGAGTCCTGTCCACGGAACAGCAATCTACAGACTCTTAATCACTATGTTTTGGCCGTTTGTTACTTTTTCTATTCCTGTCCCTCTGTTGCATGAGGGATCCTCACTAATGAGAATTGAGTGATTCATGAATGTCATCTTCTTTACCCCTGTTTTATGTTCTGTGGGCCTTAGGTGTAGAGGCTGCATTGTAGATGTGTTGCTTAGGCCTGAGCAATTCATAAATGATGTAGGTGTGCGACCAGCTGTCATACTTGGTAACAGTCTTCCACTGGTGCAAAATAAGCTTCTTTGAGGGGTGTTGACATATTTGCCTGTAAATATAAGGTTACATAGTTTGTACATAACAAGAATTTACATACTTTCATTTTTTTAAGAGCTGAAAGACAAATGCCACAAGTTCTCTCTCAAGTGGGATGCTAACTTTGAACTCTTTTAGATATACATTTTTCAAATTGAAAATGCGGAGACCTCAAGAAACTTATAAAACAATCATGGATGGGTGGTGGGGAGGCTTCTTGGAATGGGTGATACGAAAAGGGAAAGGGGAACATGAGACTAGGAAGGTATAAATTGGATGAAAAATGGAAGGATAATTCAGAGGAGTGAATATAGGGAGGGAAAAATAGCATTATATATATAAAATAAAACAAAAGGATGAAAAGGTATTATCCTATAACAGATGGCATTGCCCTTTCTAGACATCATATGCTAGTGAAAAAAAGAATCTCAGTGCCAGGAAAGCACTCCATCACTGAAACTTGTTGTCCAGGGGCCCCAGAGATCCTCAAACTATTCTGACCACTGTCCCTGCTCTTGTTTACCTATTAGAACTGTATGGTAATACCCTATTGCTAAAGACACTAAAAATATGAGCTGTAGAAAAAACTGCAGGGAAATAAAGCTAGTACTGACTTCAGAACCTCACCTTTATTGTCTGGACTTCATCATACTTAAAGTTACAAGAAGGAAAAATAATGATTATCATTACTCGGCTTTGAATGCTGTCAACAGCCACAACAACTGTCCTGGCAAGATAGCCCACTTTTGCAATAGTGGCAAAAATATTTTTAGAATTAACAACCACACTTGAATTACACTTAAAGTCTGCTTTCTAGGATAGAGCCCATACCTCATGTTGATATCAACCTGAGAAACCTGAGGGTGAACAGGTCACAAGATATAGTTCAGAACCTAATACTAGTTTTCTACTAAATAGTTATCATATGGAACTGATTCTTAATGACTTATTGTTATACCCATAGATTAATGCACCTCTCAACTCTCACCAGAGATGATTTCTTAGGAAATAGTGATTAACACAGAAACCAAAAATTGGCCAACAAGCAGAAAACTAGAGGCAGCAGAGTGCATATCTAAGAATAGGACACCTGAATTGAACTTCTGACTCCTAAGGCTCAGGGATCATTTTAGAAGAGGGGAGAGAAAGATTGTAAGAGTCATACGTGATGGATGATTGCAAGGAAATAGAGTTTTCCAGAGAGCAGATCAGTTATTCATATGAACTTACAACAATGATAACAGCATGCAAAATTCCCATGGAAGCTCAACCATAAAAAAAAAAAAAAAAAGTATCCCAGCATAGACATAGGGAAGTGAATAAGAAGCTTCAACCACACCTAAAAACTGTGCTAACAGATGGCTTCTAGGAGGGTGGATGCAGCCCTCTCTTGGAATTCTCTTGGTAGGTTAACCAAGCTCCAGTGAATTGACCTAGACTGAAGGACATTTGGAAACACAAATTACACTCTGCAGGCCTTAATTTTATATACATATATTTATATATGTATTGGAGAACATTAAATCAAGTAGAAAGCAATAAGGGGAGGGGAATCTAAATGTTATCAAATTATATTGTATGAAAACCACAAAGTCAATAAAAATGTAGTTATTAAGTGTATTTTTTTTCTGTAGTGTAGGTTTACTCTTTTGTTTCTGTTAGGATTATTTTTTTATTTTAGTTATTGCCTCCATTACCTATGTATTGGAGACAGTGGTTCTAAATATTCTTTC
>NW_008353893.1:978029-980341 GCF_000622305.1 Nannospalax galili | reverse complement strand
CAGTGGTTCTAAATATTCTTTCTTAAAATAGCTATTTTGCTCACCTATTTTCTCATTTGTAATTTAATTTTAGTATTTTTATTTTATTTATTATTTATTTATTTATTATGTGCATGAGTGTATTGCCTGCATGTATGTGAGTGAACCTGTGTAGTGCAACGCCATGGAGGTCAGACGAGGACTTCAGATTTCCTTGGAGTTGGAGTTAAGGACAGTTCATAGCCACCATGTGGGTGCTGGGAATTGAACCTGGGTCCTCTGCAAGAGCAGTCAGTGCTCTAAACTGCTGAGCTGTCTCTCCAGCCCCTGATTGTAAATGTTTTATATTTAGTTCAAAAGTCCTTAAGACTTTAAATATCTAAATACATTTAATCTGTAGCACACAGGAATTCACAAGACATGACAAAACAAGCCTTTTAAAATTGCAGAATGATATAGAGAGGGGCTCCAGAAATCTCTCCATTGTCTAAGGAGCCATTGACATTTGATTACTGCTTGGAGTCAGGAGAGTCACTTTTTCAGAGAGCATAAGTCCAGTAGTAGGTTGCACATGCATTCCCTGGTGATAGAGCAATGTGCATTGGCAACATTAACTGGACTTAGTAAATTATATTGTAATAAAAAAAAATCTGAATTTTTGAGGCAGATGTGTTGGAGAGTTACACAGCTTTTTGGAAGAAGATTGCAGGTGGATATGCTCATGATAAACTACATAAAGTAAAAAAAAATAAAGTACAAATATTTAATTTAAAAAGATCTCTTTCTCTACCCCCCCTTCCTCAATATTGGCCTGGTTGTGAAACTGTGACTACCAGAAAATAAAATGTCCTATAAGATCTATCATTTTAAAGATATAATGGGTTACTCTATTTTCATTGGTAAGTTTTACATGTGCTGCCATGTATCTGTGTTCACAAAAGTATATTAAGGTAGAATAAGAAAATTCTATCAAAACTGTTTGATATAAATTTTGCATGTAAATATAATTTTTCTCTATCTGCAGTACTCAATATGTAAGGGAAACACTTAGGGTGCTATTATTTAAACAAATCATAGACAGAATTATATCAAGGTCCAAAAATATAGAGCATAGTTCTGTTTTTAGGAGTTAATAAAATCATATTTAAGCAGTACTTTTGGAAGTATAGCAGCTTCTATAATATGTACTAAAATTAATAAACTTGATCCTAAATAGGTTTTGTAGTAATTCCCCTTATTTCTTTATCTACATACAATCTCTCAGTAGCAAATTTAAGAGTGAAGCCATTTTAATGATTGAATTCTATGTCCTGTAAGTTGTTCTTACAGCAGTCTCCACATTATAAAGGCATTAGTTATCTGAAGGCCGGTGTGATTTCTATTGTTAGAATAGTAATTTGTTTCAGGGAAGAATGACTAGTGATGCTTCAGGAGTATGTGAGCTATGGCAGATATAATAAGGAAGCATTCACATGGTCCATTTACAAGATGAGGTTGCATAAAGTCCATCTGATTACATAGAAGTGGTTATTAGAGTAGGTTTTCAACAAGAGCTATGAGAGAGCTACCTATTCTAAAGTCATCTATTTTTGAGCCATGTTATGAGAATTGTAGTTTCATGCACACTGGCCACTTCATTGTCACTGATTTTGGAACCAAAATAAATTGTACTATCACCAGTAAGTTACAGACTGCTTGGTTCAAGTGTCAATGTACTCTATAGTATTGGCAGAGAAATACTAGAAGAGGAAAATTGCTAATGATAATAATCTCTTCTTGACTCAATAAAATAGGAATGCTAATCACAACATTGATCAGACACTGGTATATAATTCTATAGATTGTCATGTTTTATTATAAGAAAGGTATGTAATTTTTCAGTATAAAGCCTCTGAGTACTGAAAGTCCTTGACTTGCTGCAACAGAAAATTGCAAGCAAGCATATACAAAACTATTCTCCGTATTCATGTACAGGAATATTTAAAAGGAAAGATTTCATTTTTTTTTCTTGACAGCATACAAAACCTCGCATAACTAAATTATGTTCATTCATTTATTTAGTTTTAAGCAGTCTCACACCCGCATTGATTCAAAGGCAAATGAAACCCACACAGAATGGTTCACGGAGTAGAGTTCCTGTGGTTTGAGAATAAATACCAGTTTGTTTGAATAAAGCACCACTACAATTACCTGAAAATAGAAGCTGGAGAATCACCTGAAATCCTTCAGAATTAAGGTGCAAAACATACTTGCTCTATTGTATGACTTTTTATTTAATTTTCAAATTAATCTCAACTAAAAGTGTCCATGTAAATGAATAAAATTTCTTGTTG
>NW_008353893.1:961817-977923 GCF_000622305.1 Nannospalax galili | reverse complement strand
ATAATATACATCCATAATATATTATCAGATATATAATTCATAATTCCCATATACACATAATTCTGATTATACACATATATGTTACATATATGTTATTATATATTTCATAATTCCCATATACACTTTCATTCTAAGTCCTCACCATTCCTATTATCATCATAATGAAGGAGCCAAATTAAGCGAAAACTGAGGTTCTTTCTTGACTTAGTTCAATAAATGAAACTAGAACACTCTTTCTTTCCTAGAAGATACATTTAATAAATTCATTAAAGACATTTAAGAGCAATACTTCTGAAATTTGGGGGGGGTTGTAAAAACATGCTCTTCATTACATATTTCACTTTGAAGTTTACACTCAGTAGGTACTACTGTTTGGGGCTTCATAAATCCCTTCTTTGTAAATGTTTATCAGCAAATAGTTGGCTTCTATGCTCTCCTGGAAATGGGCATTCTCCCAGGCCTTGAGCCTGTGAACCTCAATACATACATGTCCATTATATTTTGGATCATGGAAATAACATCTTTTACAACTTGGATAGCTACATAGACTTTCGTAAGGCAAGGCAGAGCAAAACTTGGGCCTTCTGGCATATTTTATTTGAAAGAGATGGTCATTTCAACTTTTCAGACACTAACATACCAGAAGAGGTAATCCCTGCCCGAGATGTTTTGACTCCTTGCAAGACTATTTTGGACTATCATAGAAATCTGTATACTACGTGAAGACAAGTACTAACCGTCATATTATTTTTGTTTACTGCAGAGTTGTTTCTTTCCATATGTTACTGAGGAAATCCCAAATAAAGCCTAGGCCTTGTGGAAAAGGAAAATGCTCAGATTTCAAATATTTGTCTTAGTATTGGAAGTTTTGGTCAACAATTGTCCACATCTTCATGTTTATATCCTATTTTTAAAATATTTTTATTGAGTTTTGGGGCATTTTATATTATAGATCTTAACCAAATTGAGAACTCCCCCATCTCCACCCCTCCTTAGCCCCTTCCCCACCGAATTTCATGCATTATGCCATATATGTTAAGTCCTATCTGGTCACACATTTGTACACAGATGATTCTTGGTGCAGGTTCATCCACTGGAGTCTAGCCAG
This sequence comes from Nannospalax galili, assembly GCF_000622305.1. Lineage (NCBI taxonomy): Eukaryota > Metazoa > Chordata > Mammalia > Rodentia > Spalacidae > Nannospalax > Nannospalax galili. Next base: position 976,815 of record NW_008353893.1, on the reverse strand, counting down.
CCTATCTATAGTCACTCCATTAAAGAAGATCTGCTCCTTCAGCCCACAGTAATTGGTTGCCAAAAGTTCCTAGGTTAGGATTGTGGCCGATTGCCCATTTCCTTCATTCTATGTTGGGTTTTTGTGTGACTGAGTCCACATTCCACATAGGTTTTTGTGCATGCTGTTACCATTGTTTCAAGTTTATATGAGCAGGTTCTAAGAAGCCCGAAAACCTCCGTTCCCTTATGCTCATGTACCAAACTTGGCTCTTACAGTCTTTCTGACCCCACTTCTGCCCATAGAGTTCTTGGCTTGCATATCCTTAGCCCCTCCTCCAGATGCAGCTAAGGTCAACCGATTGGTTGGGAGGGATGCCTGACTCCTTCCTTTACTCCTTGGTGAATGTGGGAAGGTGTGACTATAGCTTGCTACGATAGTGGTTGGAGGACATTTTCAGTTAACACTCCACCTCTTTCTCCAGCTCTTATATTCTTTCCAACAACCTCTTCTGAAAAAGTCCCTGAGCCTTGGAAGAGGTGATAGGTATGGAATGATCTTCCTCCCACTGTGGCAAGGCACTGTGCTTTCAGGTTTCTGCATCATCTCTTTTCCATCAGCTCTTGGTCCATTTTGGTGGGATTCCATCTACTATAAAAACACAAACAGCAAGAAGCAAGAACATCTAAACAGTTGCTGCTATAATAATTTAACCTATGGGTGTAAACACAAATGCTTGGATAGTACTTTAGCAGGGGCATCACATCCATCTAATAAAACAATTGCAGTGGCTTCCCCTTTGGGTCCTATATCCTCCCCACTGCCGCAGGAGGTTCATCTGGTCTGCAATACCAGATGTGTACCTCTAGGAGGGGGTATTATATTCAATCAAAAATTTGTTGGTTATACATACAATAGACGCAGCACTATTGCACCAGCTGGAACATCTTGTTTTTCATATTGATAGTGCAGCATGTGGGGACCATCATTGAGCAGAATTATAGGGGATAGTTCTCCCTCATCCATCTGCATGTCACCTTCTGGCACTATGAAAGCTATCAATCCAGAGGCAGGGAGTTTCCAGTTTAGTCCAAGCTTGATTTCTCCCTCACCTATGCTCACATCATGATGTGTCTTCAGCAGTAGGGTGTTACCGTCCACTTCTGGCATACAACCAACATTACTGGCAATGTCCTTTGTTGTTTTGGGGACCTCTAGGTCTCCTCTGGCCAAAGGCTCATAGAGGAGCAACCCACCTCCAACACTTGGATTTTCATTTAAAAACATCTGGTAGGGCTTTCTTCCGTCTGTGTAGGGTTTCTTCTGTGCTTATGTGCTTAAGGCTTTTTTTTTTTTTTTTTAACTGTGTATTGGGAGGATTTTTTCATCTTTATTTCCATCATTTTTTGTACAGCCCTTCTTCCCTCTTTCCCCTTTAACTACTTGCTTTTTGTATATTTCTCCCTTGGTAACACCTTTTTCTTACTATTCTCTCTCAGGTTTCTTCTTTGCCTTTACCTCCCTGACTTCTTTCCATAATCCTGGTTCCTGCAGTTACATCAGGATATGCACTCACTTATAAGGACTTGGTGTTAGGATCCACAAATGAAGGAGAACTTTTTTCTTTTGTTACTCTGAGTCTGTGTACTTCACTTAGTATAACAGTATCTAGATCCATCCATTTACCAGCAAATTTCAGCCACTCCTTGGCATATAATGAAAGGACTCATTCTACTGCAGAGATACTTGTATAATTATGATTTTGCTGCTCTTTTTACAATAGCTAAGAGTTTGAAGCAACCTAAGTGCCTGCCCCTCCACTGGTGAGTCTTTAACAAAAATGTGGTATATTTACACAACGGAGTTCTCAGCATTAAACAAAGATGAAACATTTAGTTATTTTTATGTATATTCATAGTATTCCTATATGTTTGTAAGTGCAGCCATTTCATGCAGAACCCATGTAGGGCAGTAGAGGGTGTTGGATCCCCTCTTTTGAATGGTGTTAGCCACCATGTGGGTGCTGTGACTTGAACCCGGGTCTTCTGTGAAAGCAGCCAGTGTTCTTAACTGCTGAGTCATCTCTCGAGTCCCACACATGAATTTTAGGATTTTTTTTCAATTTCTCTGAAAAATTTCATGAACAGAAGGCCAGAAACATATATTGGAGGAAAGACATCATCTTCAACAAATCATGCTTACATGCAGAAGAATTAAATTAAACCCTTAGCCATCTAATATAAATAAATTACAAATGGATCAAAGTATTCAATGTGAGACAACTGAAAATATTAAAAGAAAATATAGGCAGTACTTTCAAGCTACAGGTACAGGAAGGGACTTGTTCAAGAATTAATGCCAATTTGTCAATGAGGACTCATAAAACCAAAGTCGTCTGCAAAGCAAAGTATCAATAAATTGAAAATGGAGCCCAGATACTGCAAAGAGTCTTTACCAGCTGTACATCTGATAGCTGGATAACGGTAAAGTCTAGGAACCACAATGACTGGCCTGGCAAATTATCTCTATTGAACCATCAACAGCTGTCTATTTGGAGTTAAGGCCCCCTCAAAGAATGGGAACTCATGAGTGGTACTGTAAACATAGCCTAGTACACATTAGTGGAGAAGTCATAGACCCTAGAGAAAAATCTGCTTCTGTCACTTCCTCAGACCAGTGTAATTTCTTACTATCTTCTAAATGTGAAACTTTATATTTACAAAGTATACTTCTCACAACTCACTGAAGAATTTTGTTTTTGCAACAATTGGAAACTATTATAGAGTTCCACAACTGGCCAAATGCAGAGAATAGGTGACTGTGAGTTGACAATCAACATTTATATCTGAAACTCAAGAACTATCATTGAAAAAGTGGTGGAAAAATGGAGAATTCAGAGGACTAAGACACCTACTACCAGCTAATATATTCTAGATATGATGAGGGAGCTAAAGCAAGGAAATGTGATAGTATGGTACATGAACAATATCTGAATAATTACAAAACCAGTTGACATGGCAAGATGGATGGGGAATATTTCATGGTGTCTCTCCTCAAGATAATGAGACACAAGCACTCAATGTATACTGGGATGGGGGTGGTGGGGAGAATCAGTTTTCTCCAGGGATGAACTTCCTGGGGGATTATCTAATCTCAAATAGGAGCTCCTAAATATAGTTACATATGAACACCAATAATTGGACTCAGTGCAATATATACCTATATAGGCATATGTATATTAATAAATATATATGTAACAGTAATGACAAGAAGACAAGAAATTGTGAGGGAGACAGAGGGACATGGGAGGAGTTGGTGGGAGACTGGGAGGATTGGAAATCTTAAAAACATGATACTCATGAATGAAATTCTTCACATAAAGAAGTATAAAAATAATTTAAAAATTTAATAATGAAAAGAATACAAAGAACTTAAAGACACAGAATTCAAACAAATGACCCAATTGTAACCTGGCTATGGATCTGGAAAGAGTGTTCTTAAAAGAGAATAAAAATGGCTAAACATGTAAGAGGTGTTCAGCATCCTTAGTAGTTAGGGAAATACAATTAAATCTAATTTAAGATTTTATCTTACCCTAATCAGAATGGTTAAGTTCAAGAAAACAAATGACAACAAATGCTGGTGATTGTGGTAATAGGAGGATCTTTATTCACTACTGGTGGGGTTGAAAACAGGTGTAGTAACTATGGAAATCAGTGTGAATTAAAAAAAAAAAAATCAGTGAAATGATTCTGGTATACCACTCATTGGCATATGCTGGAAGGGCTTGATGTTTTGCTACAGATAAACTTGTTCAGTCATGATTATTGCTGTTCTTTTAACAAGAGCTAGGCAATGAAAACAACCTAAATAGTCCTTAACTGATGACTGGACCGTGAAATGTGGTATATATACACAATGGAGTTTTATTCATATGTGAAGAAAAATTGAAAAAAAATGTGTAGGTACATGATTGGAACTGGTAAACTTGCTATGCAGACCAAGCTAGCTTTAGAACTCACAGAGGTCTGCCTCCTCCTGCCTCCCAAGTGCTGGTATTAAAGGCATGCACATCCACACCTATCTTGTTACTAATTTTCGTGGAAATAGTTTTCTTTTCCATTTAGAATGATGTTGCCTGGGAACTCCTTGAATACTGCCTTTATTACGTTAAGATATATTCCCTCTATCCCTGTATACTCCCTGACTTTTATCAAGAAAGTTTGTTGAATTTTGCCAACTGCCCTTTCTGTATCTAATGGGATGGTCATGTGGTTTCTGTCCTTGAGTCTCTTTACATGGTGAATTACATTTACTGATTGACATATGTTGAGGCATCTCCAAGTCTCTGGCATGAAGGCAATTTGATGATGGTGAATAATCTTTTAGATGGATCCCATAATCCCTCAAATAATACTGGCCCCTGCTTTTGGTTACCCAACAGAACTTCACAATAAAACCCTGTTGCTGGGGACAGTGTAATACGATCTGTAGAACAAACAAGGAGAAACTAAACTGTTTCTGAATTCAAGACCTCATTTCTACTGCCTAGTGCTGGAGGGGGATATGCAAACTACCTGAAGAGAGAATTTAATATTCACTTTACCATGATATAAATCCTATGAGCTACAACTGACATGGAAGCTATGCCTACTGGGGCAATAGTAGCATGAGCATTATAGAAGTAACCAGATACTTTCTATTTGGATTTAAAATGCACTTCATAGGATTCAGTTCATATCTGACATTGGTATCAGGCCTAGATGTCTGAGGCTAAGTGGCCTACTGCCATAGGGGAGAAAACCTAATATAACTATTCTTCTAAAGAAAAATATGGTATTAAGCTTATGGACTTATTATTATATCCATAGATTAATTCATCTCTCAACTCAGCACAGAAGATTCCTTATGTAGCAGATAGTGATTAACACAGAGAACCACAACTGGACAGTGTGCAGAGAATAAGCGTCTGCACACAGCTTATCACTGAATAGGACATCTATATCAAACTTCTGGCTCACAATGCTCAAGGATCATTGTGGAAGAGGGACTATAGAGATTGTAAGAACTAGAGGAGTAGATGACCATAAGCCAACAGAGTTATCCAACACAACTGGTCACTTACTCATATGAATTCACAACAATACTGGCAACATGGAAAAGTCCTACATAAACTCAAGAGAAAATTCTAACATAGACTCATGAAGTTATGAGAAACTCGCAACTGGGAATGGGAGATTCAGTCTTGTTTAAAATGAAATATTTTGATGAGGCTGCATTGCATGAACCCACACCAAAGGGCTTTTGGAGGCACAAATCTGACTCTATATGCCTTTATATTTATTAATATGTTAAACTTGGTAGGGGACTAGTACAGGAGGGGATCTAAATATAATCGGAATACCTTATATAAAATTCACAAAAAAGAAAATTAAATAAATAAACAAAACAGTGGCTATACAAATGGTCAGCTTATTTTGGCCCTGAGCTCATTCCTGTCCCTTAATATGCTCACATACATTTTTTTTCTAAGTGTGATCACAAAATTGCATATGTTTGTTTTAAAAATACTTTTAGAAGTCTGAAATAAAGAGCTCATGACACCTTGAGAGGTCAGCAAACATCTTACATGGAATTATAGTGAAATGTCAGAGTTCTCTGAAATCTTTTTTGCCAAGATGTATGAATGAATAAATGTTCAAAAAGACTGGGAAAACATTTTCCTTAAGATTATCCATCAAATGTTTAGGTACCAGGATATATTCTTTAACATGTTTTCTGTCTCTGAGTCACAGATGACAGTGATTTCAAACACTTTTTTTATTTTCCATCTGATTCTTAAGAATTATCTCCTTTTCATTCATTATCAGAATGGAGTGGAAAGAAAAAAGGAACCATGGTGTGATTGTTAATATTTATATATTATTAGTTCATTTTTATTCTTACAAGCACTAATGCTACATTAGTTTGTGTCCTTTGTGATGGTTATTACTATGATTTTTTTCTATAATTGAGTGATGAAATAAACTCTTTCTTGGAAAATTACAATGTTATACAGTATTTTTCCTAAGAAAAAAACTAAAATGAAAATCTGATGTGAATAAATTCAGAGACTCAGTGTTATGATTTCCACTTACTCTGACAAAATTCTCAGTTAGAACTAGCTGTAGCTGTCAACATTTTCTGTTATTCTTATGAAGAATAATAGTATGTCAGTTTTATCAAGAAGTTTCGTGCAGATATAAAGTATTCTGTACTTTTATTGTGGACCTGCCAGCATCAAACACATGGCAATCCCAGCTTGTAACAAGGAGAGGACATTTTGTTTCGACTTTTTGGTCTGCTTATGAAATCTCACAGGAGCTTTTTATTTAAAGTTCAAATTCATTCTTACATTTACAATCCCAAATTTTACCCAATATTTTACTTTCTGCTCCTGCAAATAATATGCTCTTCATGTGATAATCATCAGGTTGTTTTTTCTTGTTTAATATTTTTGTGTTTTTTATGCTATGTGTATGAGTATATTGCCTGCATGTGTAAGTAACCCATAACATGCAATACCTTCAGAGGCCAGAAGAAGGCACTGGAACCCCTGGACTGGAGTTACAGACAGTTGTTAGTCACCATGTAGGTGCTAGGAAATGAACCCAGGTCTTCTGCAAGAACAGTCAGTGCTCTTAACTGCTGAACCATCTCTCCATCCCCTTCTTACTAGTTTTTCAATGCTCATAAATGCTATCACCTCAGAATTATAGTCCACAATCTGTTGGTCCCATCTCTTTTTGTCTACTATATGGCACTATACCAAGGTGAAAACATTTATGGAGATTAAAAGGAGTGAATGGGTCATGGTTCCACAATGCCCTTTGAGAGCACATATTTAGTGGCCTAAGGACTTGTCACAGGCTTCATACCTCCAAGATTTCATTATGTTCCAGTAGGTTCCATGTGTTCCAGCCCTGGACCAAGACTACAACACATCATACTTTGTGAAATAGTCTCTCTCTCTCTCTCTCTCTCTCTCTCTCTCTGTTTCTCTACCTCCCTCTTTTCACCTTTCTTCTTTCTCTTTTGTTCCCTCCCTTCTATTTATGTATATGCAAATGTGTTAAGTGACATGATATGAATATATATACATATATTTCTAATTCTGAGTATCATGAGTATAATGTTCTGTGGACTATATTTACATCACAATGAAATGGTATGTAGAACAATTCAATTTTTTAGGTCAAATAATATCTTCTGGATTAGAAGAAGGAAACAAGTAACTAATATTCATATATCAGGATGCAAATTTCAAAGACTATATTTTCTTTGTCTTACAACATGTTGCCTAATAGTCTCACAACTAATTTAAAGTGGCCTCTTTCATTCTCAGAAATGTATTGCTTTATTTTCTACATTAATAATATTTGAAAGGATGGGGATTTTGGAAACAATTTCCAATAGCATCTTTTAATTTTCCTCAAATGTGAAGATTCTTTTCTTTAGAATAAGATTACAGATAGAAATAATCATTCCCAATATAGTGATTTGCACTACCATGTGTGATGGTTAAGCTCAGTTGCCCACAAGATGAGATCTGGAATCACCATGGAGATAGGCTTCCAGGTATGCCAATGAGGGATAGTCTTTTTCATAAAGTTAATTGACGTGAAAAGACCCTCTCACTCTGAGTAGCAACATTCCCTGAACTGAGACCAAGGACTGTATAAAAAGAGATGGTCTACAACAGGAACATTCATTACTCCCTGCTTCTTGAACTTCTCCTGCCTCTTGGCTATGAATATCATGTGACCTGGTGTCTTGAGCTTTGCTGTTGTGAAACAACTTGTCCACCATGATAGAAAGCAATTTTGAAATGTCAGGCAAAATAAATCCTTTCTCTTTTAAAATGATCTTCCAGGATATTTTATCACAAGAGGAAAAATAATTCTGATACAGTATCAAAACATTAGTTTAAAATCTGGTACCTCAGGGTACCATTATGCAAGATTCATAAGTAATAATAAATAGGGAATTTTTTTCTGGTGGTTATACTGTCATATAAATATGCAAACAACAATGAAAGATATATTAATTGCAGAAACATTTTTGAATGAAAATACAGAATTTTAAATTTTACTATGAAAATTAACTTTTCTTAATTTCAACAAATGCTTTTTTTAGATTAATAAAGTCTGCAAACGCTTAAGAAACTTATGTCTATGGAACATTTTAAATTAATAATTTTGAAATAAATGATTGTCTTTAGATTAGATAATACAGTACAGTGTTTTCTGCACTGTCAATCTCATTTCCTTTCACATTATTGTTGCATAATCCAAGTAGATTTATGAAACTACTGCCAATATTTGAATTTCCAATATTTTCTACGCTTATTTCCCTTGCAGGATCCAATCTACAATCTGTCTTGCATTTTATTGACATTGTTGACATGCCACCTCACTTTCTCCCAACCTGTGGCAATTATATTATCTTTTTTACTGCTTTTATGTTTGATTCTTTTTAAGTTTTTCAAATTCATTGTAGATTGGCTCTTTGATTTGGTTTTCTTTAATTTGGATTATGACTATAGATTTTAGGAAGAGTATCACAGGCAACCTGGTTACCTCATACAATAGAGTACACGTCAGTATGACCTAACCACAGTGATGCCACTTAAACCTCTTAGCTGTTGTCTATCATTAACAGTAATTTCCAAGAAAATTTTGGAAGAAGAAACTTGGATTTGTAGATTGAAACAAAACAAGAAATGAAGCAAACAACTAAATAGATAAAAAAACAAAACCTTATAGTAGATAAGTAGGATAACTGATCACAGACCAAATTAAATGTAATTTAATCACGCATAGTGATTAAATCAGTAAAATTTTATAATACATATTTTTGTTACCAAGATTTTTAGATGTCTCATTAGGCCCAAAATAGTAGCTATCAGGACTGATAAGTAAGTTAAGCTATTTCTCCAAGATAATTTTTAAATCTACATTTCTTCCTCATCTTCATGTGTGGAATTTCAAATGTATGTGATAAAATTTACCTCAAACAGATGCATTGCTTAGGCCTCAAGTTTTTAAAATGAGGATAAAGATTATTGAAAGTTGTTTTTTAAATTAACAGTTTTATTTAATAAGTAATGCATATGCTTACTTCTTAGAGTGATTTTTTTCTTTTAGATTATTGATTATAATTTTTATAACTGTATTTTTTATTACCTTTTAATTTTATAGTAAATAGAGCTTCCTGCATTAACTAGAATGTGTTTTTCAGTAGGATATGCACTTAATGGGCACTGTTTTCATGGAACTAAATGCAATCTGATGTCATAACATCTCACTTAATTGGAGTGGTAATTCTCCTTAGTAAAGACACTTGCAAATAATTAGGTGAAAATGTAATGGGGCTTGTGGGTCCATAGGAGGATCAAGGGTCTTTTAGATCCAGAATGTCTGCCACCAATTATCTACTAACCACAGAGGTTTAAACAATTTGTAGGAGACATTTAAACCTGCTTCTTTTACTTGAGCTTATTGCAGAGTCTTCTGTTACACCTGTTAAGATGTGGAAGAAGGTGTTGCTTCAGCCTTTCCTCAGATTTATCACTTCTAACAGCTTGCTCACTTTTTTGACATAGGTTACTTATAAGGCAGCTCATTCTTGCCTCAAGAAAACCATAAAATTCCCAGTCTAAGACAATCCAATTCAATTCTCTTCTCTCATATTATACATTTTCATCATTCTTAATCATTTTAATAATCTTTTGCCAATTGAGACTATCTATCACCATTTTATGACTTTGTAATTGCTGAATTTTTAACTGTGATTCTATTTGAATCATTATAAACACTCTTCAGAAAGAAGATAATTTCTTTTTCTAAAGAGAGTTCTCTTACCATAAAATATCTATATTTAAGTATGTGCTTAGAAGATCTAAAAATTATACCATGATTTATCTTTATACATAATCACATAAAAATTACAAAAATGTAAATTCATAAAATTTGTTAATACAGAAATTACCTAATTAACAGCGTTATCAGCAAATAATACAATAATTATTGAAAGGAATTGTATTGACACATGCTGAATTTTATTATGATTTTCAGTGTTTAGGTTCCATCTCCCTGAAGGACAAGCAGCTAGGCAGTTGCAAGCGGTGTTGATCTGAAGGTCCTAACTTGACCTAAGACTTTCCCCCAAATGCTGGAAGACCCATTCCCAGGAAAAGTACTCTAGAAGCAGAATCTGGGTCTCCTCACTGCCAAGATCAATTTTTTACCATGTGTATGACAGTGGCCAGTCTGGGCTGAGAAGAAAGGCAAGCACCTGGCCTGAGAAGCCTCAAACTCCAAAATGGAGCTACCATTTTTTGTTCTAAAGGATAAGAAGAATAAAGACATTCTTCCTCACTGGGCTCAATCACTGAAACTTTCCAGTGATGAGGTTGTACCTCATGAAGGTCAGGGTTAGCTCTAGGGAAGCAGTACTTAGCATAAAACAGAGATTTGAATTCTTATCGAAGAACTCCTGGAACAGGGTAGTGACAGAGAAGGTGTCCTCACTGAGTCCTTAAGTTTAAACTCTTCAGATATAAAGATATCTTTGGGACCAGAAGGAAATGGGCCTCATCTATAGGTTTAGCAACTAGTGCCTGCTCACATTCCTCCGTCGCCTTTGTCAGCCTTCTTTACAGCAGTGGTACTGCTTTCTGCTTTCATCACCTCTTTCCTCTGGGCCTGGGGCTCATGTTTCTCTTCCTGTTGAAACTTTTTTTTTTCTGCAAGTTTTTTTGTACATTTTTTTAGGCTGGCTCTAAGGAAGCTTTTTAGCATGAATCTGGGCCATTTTCTCATGCAGCTACACCTCTTATAAGACAGCCCTGACTTGGGTTTGGTTAGTGCAGGTAAGGAACCTGTGGTTAGTGTTGGGGAAGTCCTAGGAGAATGAAGGCACCAAGACCTGTTTATAGAGACAAAATAAGATGTAGAAAACTCTAGTATCAGTCAGCACTACTCTTTTGCTCACCAGTAAAGTCCTCATCTTCAAGATACCATCCAGAAATCCCAAGATTTGCCTCAGCTCTTCCTTTGCCTTTTCACACGCCTGTGTTGTAGTGCATGATGTCTATATTGGTTAACAAGATTCTGGCTGGAGCAACCATGTCACTTTCAGGGAAGCTAACCCAGAGCAGCACCTGAGCTTTTGCCTCTGGAGTACTTCCCCCCAGATACTCATTGCCCACATAATAGGCATTTTGCTTAAACACACAGAAATTATTGATGCCCTGGAATGCTGGAAAATTCTGGGTAGTAAATTTGAAATGAAATCAGGACTATTTTTGATTTGGTCAAAGTAGAAGTTCTGTGGTGTAAAGGGTATACAGACATGAACTCCACTTTATTAAGAAGCAATGGGAACTTTGAATACAATTCAGTGTTCAAGACATGAACAGGGTACTGGCTGCCATGGTGATTTCTCAGTGAAAAGTGAAACTTATTTTATATGAAAGTACTGACACTATTGTTTTTGCAGTGCAAATATACAATAATTACTTACGCCATAAAATATTCCAAGTAAATAATTCTTCAAAGAAAAGTATAGTATGAACATAAACCTATGTGGCATAGCATGAGCAGTGCATTTTTGCATCAGAACTCTGAAAGAATAGTCAATTTCCTCAACAATTCTTTCATGATTTACTCCTTGTTCTGTGCGTGTCACTGAGGAAACAAAGAATCTTTTGTTCTCCCCATATCAAAAGGGCACTAAAAGATTAAGGAAAGGATTCTGTAAAAGTCCATATTAGCAAACCAATTATCTTATTGAGATTACTAACAGGAACATGATCTTTTCCCATGAAGCTATGCAATCAAGAAGCCCAAGCCTAAGCCATTGTTTCCTTGGCGTACAGTGGCAGCTGAAACTTTGATCTAAAGAAGAGCTTGCAATGGTTTCATGAGTGTCTGGGGATCTCTTGAGTCTTAAGAGTCTCTTGAGTCTGAGTCTCATGACACTCTCCTTCTATTCATGGAAGTATGGTAATTGGCCAGTTCTATTGAGCTTCTCCTATTTGTTAAAGACTGCTCGGCTTCAAGACATTGATGAGCACAGTTAAGTCCAGTAGGAAGAGCTATACTGCAGGCCCCAAATATTCCTTGGTCTCCATCCTTCCAAATCTGAACTTTATGAACATTTGAGACTGGAATCACAATCCAAATGTGTGGGAGTGACTCTAGATACGCTGACTCGACTCCAGTAGTCGAACTTGCACAGAGCCACATTTGGGTACCAATATTTGGCTGAATATGACTTAACATATGTGACAGAATACCTGAAAACTGGGGGAGGGTGTTGGGGGACATGGAAGGCAGAGGAAGTCTAAATCTGCTTAAGATCTATTATATGAAATGCACAAAAATTTAATAAACTATGTGTGGCTTCTGCAATTTGCTGAGTGATTTAGCTGACCCATGTTTCTCATTTGTACTTTTTTTTATAACTTCTCTAAGATTTACCCTTTGACAGTTTCATATATGTATATACTGAATTCTGTTTATCTTCATCCCCACACATTCTGACTTGTCTTTCTCTTATTCCTATTACCCCCAAACTGGTCCCTTTTCCATATTTGCCTCTTTTAGAAATATTTGCTTTTTAAAATTTTATATTATGTGTATGCATATTTATCATCATGTATATGTGTGTACTATGCATGTTCCTTTTGCCTGCATAGGTCATAAGAAGGTATCAGATCCAATAGAGCTGGATACCCAGACAGCTGCAAGCTGCAATATGAGTGCACCATCCTGGACCTTCTGTAGGAGCAACATGTGTTTTTAACTGTTGAGCCAGCTTCCCAACCCTACATTTGTTTTTTGGTTTTGTTTTGTTAGTAACCAAGTTTAACCAGGGCCACATGTTGATTATGGATTTAGTCCTATTCATTAGTGCCTGATGAGCTCATCACTGGGTAAATGAAGATAATGTCCATGGCTTCTCTGGCATCTCTCAGTAGCCAGTAGTTTAGTAAGCAGTAATAAGCCCCATCTAAAATTGACTGGTAATAGGACTAGTCTTGTGCATTCCCATTACAGGCCACTGCAGCTACCATAAGGTCATGATAGAATGGCTGTGTCATGTTCATTAGATGCCATTTCACAGCCATCTTCCAGCTTTTAAATCATTCTGTCCCCTATTCCACAGTGTTCTGGAAGCCCTGAAGCATCTAGGATAACTGTCTTGTTTGAGTAAGACCGTCACATTCTTAGAAACTTGATCAGCCACGTGTCTCTCTATTCACCACTATTCACTGCAAAGAGAGGCCTCTGGGATTAAGTCTGAAAGTAACAATTCACTGTGGTTAGAAACCATGGCCTGAATTATCTCTGGGTCTCCTGCAGGATAAGATAAACCATACAATATATTGTATGTGAGTTTATTAACTCAAAAGGAATGAGTACCCAGTGCCTAGACCAGCGCCACCACAAGAACCCGCCTTATCAGACCGTGCCACACCCATAGCCCCGCTAGCATTTGCTAACTCTTCCTGGGCCAGTGATCTCACCCCAGATCCACAGGGAGTCAGTCCATTCTGTCTTTGAGTTGCTGTGCTGGCTGCCAGTTTCCTACACCATCAGGCTCTACAAGCGGCTCCTGGCTTCCATCCCAAGATGGCTCCCAGCTTCCCTTCTTACTTCCTGCTCATGTCAGGACCCGCCCCTTAACCAGCCAATTGGGAAACAGAAACATAGCCTATCAGAAGGCAACGTGGCACAATAACAATTTAACTCACCAAAAGCATTAAGTTCTCCTCTAGGTTCTAAGACTTCAGCCATGGTGCCACATTTGTATTTCCTGATGTGAATTCACTCTTGAAAAGCAGCCTTCAAATCTAATCAGAGAGCAATTGGTTACACCCCTCACAGTCATTCCACTACTGCTTCAACGGGCACATCTTGCTGGGCTTCGTAGCTAGGTAAAACCGTTGATGCCTCATCTTTTCCAGCACCCTGCATGGCTTCTTTCAGCACTGTAAAAGCTAAGGATCAAGGAGGAATCCTCCATTTCACTTCCAGTTTAATTTATCAGTATCTTAAAATCCAAGTGTGTGCTATATTCACCAACACAATCTTATTAACTAGTTATGGTGAATAACCAAGAGGAATGTGGTCTCCCTGACCAATAATAGTTCGTAAGGAAGTCTCTCATACCTGACACTGGGATTTTTGTTTAATAATCCATGGCGTCTAGAAGCAGGATTTCTCAGAAAAACTAACAAACCAATAAAACAGACCTGTGAGATATCTTTTCAAATGTGTTTTATGATAAGCCATTTTTCACTCATCCTAGAATACTTACATGAAATCATTTTCTGCATCTTTTATGTTTGAAAGTTATTATAGGTTAGATCCATCCATAAGCTGCTGTTTAATTTTGTTTCTTCCTTACACAGAGGAACTTTCATCAGAGTAGCGAAGAGTTCAAGATTTCTAAAGAAATACCGATGCAGGCATTAAGTGCTTCACTTAATTTTAGCCAAGTTATTATATCTCACCTTAGCTTTTTTCTTTCCTATTAGTCATGTAACATATGTTATTAATTTTTCAAAACTGATAGTATGTCCCAACTTTGTTAAAGTAAGTCAATAAATACTCATATGCAATATTTATTCAAGGAGATATAACCTTTGACTGTATAGAACTTAAATCATAAAGGGAAATACAAGCAACAGTTAGAAGAAAGAATATCGATAGTTTCTATGTCTGTCAATCATAATCCAAAATTCACAGATGAGAACAAAAGTTTGCATTTATTTATTTTTTAGAAATCATATTAAATTTGACTTTGAGGTTCCATCTGATATGTAAAGGCAGGAAATTGAATCTACTATTTAATTTGTGACACACTCTTTTTTGCCTAGGGTTATACAAAAATATGTTTCAACTGAGGTAATAAAATGACATCAGTATCTTTATACATTCACAGCCACCTTCTATGTGATTTTATCTTC
>NW_008353893.1:904554-961743 GCF_000622305.1 Nannospalax galili | reverse complement strand
AATCCAATAATCTTTTCTAGATTATTTCACATCAGGCTATGGTACTTTTTATATGGTATTGAAGTCGCCTCCCCAGGAGTCTGCAGCAAAGTAGTATAAGGGACTGTATGTTTGTTATTCATGTGCTGTGTTTTAGGTGTCTAACTTAAAAAGATAAATTTGAATGAAAATAACTGTTTTAAATTTAATTAAAAATTTTATAGAAACAACTAATATGAATATTTGTGCACTTATTATTAGAACATCATCCTATCCCCTAAACAGATGGATGAACTTTCAATTTTCCTTATTTTGTTGGTGATGTTGAAATGCTGGACATTTGCATGTTAAGAAAGTGTGCTACCACAGAGCTACCTTCCTATCCTTTCTTTTAACTTTTCTCTCTCTGAAACACTAACCTACCTCTACTCTTTATTTGCCTAATTCTAAAGAAACTGGTTTCCATAGAGCAAAATCAAAGATTCCATGAGCATCTTTGCATTTTCTTCTCAGCTGACGTCTCATATTAGTCATTACATGAACTACATATGAGGTAGTGTTACACTAATCATTATTGACTGAATTAAAATTATTTTTCAGTATCACAGTCAAAAATAAATATTGCTGGGGACTGGAAAGATACTTCACCAATTAAAAACTCTTGCTCTTGCAGCAGACCTGGGTTTGATTTCCAGCACCCACATAGCTGCTAACAACCATCTGTGACTCCAATTCCGGGGGATCCTATATCCTGTTCTGGCCTCTGCTTGCATTGCTTACATGTGATGAACTTACATATATGCAGGCAAAATATTCCTGCACATAAAATAAAATTAATAATCAAAATATTAAAAATTGTCTAATGAATTTATCATACTATAGTTATTAAGTGATAAGTTGGAGAGAATCTTATTTGGAAAGATCTGTGGTTGACATATTTGGGATATTACAAGAATTATTTCTCAGAAAACCTTCTGGATTCTTTCTAAAGTGTTGTAATCTACTTATGTTCATTAAAGACTTTCTTCATCATTGTCACTGTGGTTTTAATTTCTCATATGCCCTTCCAATTCTTCTTGAATTTTCTTTTTCTGCATTTTAATGACATTGTTCTGAAATATCATCTACATTTTCTCTATAATAGCCATAGGTGCCATCACATTAATTTCTTCATGATAATTCTAACATCTGTAATGTTATCCTGGTTTAATGACCTCCTCAGAATATGACTTTATTTCACATCTTACAATTTGTTTTTAATTTACTTATTTTCTGCTATTACTGTTAAATAAAACTAGGCTTGAAGTTTTAGTTTTTATACTTTTAAAGTTTTTATGCCTCACTTTATTTCATTGTATACACTTTACCCCATATGAGCAAAAACATAGATATCACAAAATTTTAAAGATTCATAAAAAGAGAAATAAAATAATATTTCAGTTCTAATGTATGCTTCACTATTCTAAATTAAATGCCTTTAAATTATTAATCAAAATTGTCGGCTTAAGTCTACTGACATTATTTTTTATGATTTTTACCTTTTATCCATTTTGCCTGCCTTTATTTTTATTTAAGGAATTTTTTAACTGATTTTGCTTCATTTAATTATATTCTATATGATGACTGATATAAGTTGTTTCTTTATGATCTTCCTAAAGCTAATTTTTCAACCCTATATTGATGAATTGTTTCCTAAATCCAAGGTATGGATTTGCTCAATGTTTTCAATTTGTACAATTATCATGTGTATGTGATAGTGACATGGATACATTAAAAAAATAGATAAGGGGATTGAAAGATGGATCAACCCTTAAAAGGACCAATTGCTTTTATTGAAGACCTGGGTTCAGTTCCCAGAGGCCACATGGCAGCCACCAACCATCTGTAACTTCAAGACCAGGGGAGTTGATACTCACTAGAGCTCTTTGGGAACTGCACACAGTGGTGCACTTATATATATATACATAGAGGCAAAACATTATTACACTTAAAATAAAAATAAATATTAAAATAAAGAGAACTAACTGGACATTAAGACCTAATCTTTAATGCCACCACTTGAGAGGCTGAGGTAGCTGGATCTCAGTGAGATCAAGGCCAGCCTGGTTTACATAGCAAGTTCCAGGCCATCTGGGGCTATTGGGAGATCCTGCCTCAAAAAACAAAACAAAATAAAAAATAGCTAAGAAAAAACATTCATATCAAAATTTTGGCTGAAGTACCATTTAAAGAAAGAAAAAAACTTATTCTGTATGCCCAGCAGATATTAGCTAGCTTATTTTCTGTCCTATGCAGATCCTAGCTTCAAATATGTAGGCTTTTAAAAGTATTCTTCTTGTGATCTGTCTATCCTCAGGTTCTTAAACCTGATATTAATTTCTGGTATGAGCACAATCCTAGGAAGGGGGCCTTAAATGCAGTTAAAGAGTGGCTGACTACTCCCATAACACTTGTGTCGCTATTGCATCAGTGGGCATATCTTGCCAGGTTAGTTGTTATTATAGTTCATAGGATTCACAATTGAGTAAGGTTGACTATTATTTTTTTCTTTCTGGTCATAGGTCATATATGCGAACCTAATACTAGTTTTCTACTCATTCTCTTATTAAACTGACTCTTTATGACTTTCTGTTGTAGCCATAGATTAAAGCATCTCACAACTTTCACCAGAGAATTTTCCTTATGCAACAAGTGGAAATTAACACAGAAATCAACAAATGTTCAACATGCAGAGAACATGAAGGTGAAGATTGCTTTTCCCTGACTAAGACATCTGTCTCAAGCTTCTGCCTCACAAACTCATGGATCTTTGCAGAAGAGGGAGCAGAAAGGAAAATCTTATAAGTGCCAGAGGTGGTGGATGATCACAAGGAAACAGAGTTTTTCAGACGGGTGGTCAGTTACTCATAGAAATTCACAGCAAAAGTGGCAGCATGCACAAGTCCCATTTAAGTTCAAACAAGAAAAACTCCAGTATAGACATGAGGAAGTGGGAAATAATACCCAACCCCAGCTAAGGAAATTGTGGCAAGGGATGGCTGCAAGGAGCGGAAGTGACAGTCTCTTTCAAGCATGGGACTATTGGTAGGATAACCACACTACAGTAGGCGGACCCACACTGAAGGGCATTTGGAGACACAAATTAGACTCTATAAGCTATAGGTAGAGTACATTAACTTGGAGTGGGGGCAGTATGGAAAGGTGCAGATAGGGGAGGGGACCTAAATACCATCAAATTATAATCGATGAAAAATAAAAAAGTAAAATAAAATTGTTCTTATTGTATTTATTTATTTTAAATTGTTCTTATTGTTTCTGTTTACAAACACAGGACCCATGGAACACATATGCAGGAGACAGCTTTCAAGAATTGTTTTTTTGTTGTTGTTTGTTTTTTCTTCAATCATGTGGGTCCTGGGGATTGAATTTAGGTCACCATGCTTGACGGAAAGTGCCTTTACCTACACGGCCATCTTGTTGCCCCAAGTTTATAATTTTCTACTTTCAGTTGGAGTGAGTTGTGTGTAGAGGCCAGGAGGTGAGAAAGAAATCATGGCATGGGGGAGGGCCAATAATAAGTACTAAGGTTTCAAAATAGTTAAATCATCCAAATGCCTGTGAACCCATGTAGAATGCACATTTTAATTTAATTTTAAAAATCAGTTGTGTATAATGATTAGATGCCAATGGGTTTGAATATTTAATAATTCTCAGTTTAGACCAGCTCCTACATACTTTTGCTATCAGCAACAGTATTTTCTTTGTACAGTAAGCTTACTGAAAATAGGTCAGATGATTATGAAACTGAGATTTAATAGAGCACAATTAAATAATTTAGATGATAAGAAGAGGCTAAACGAAGTCTAAAACAACACCTACATTTGTAGATGTGATCATGAAAGTCATCATAAAACACACTCATACTTTTGTTTCAAATGACCCCATTGATGCTGATGTTCACTGATTCAACTGGCTGGATAAAATATTTTCCTTGACTTAGATGATTTTGAGTACATAAACATGGTAACCCTAGCTTAGTGAGTAGAATGAATACTATAAGTATAAACTAAATTTGGAACTTATTATTGATTCCTGAGTATAATTCTAGGGACCCAGAAATAGAAGAGAGAGAAAAAAGATAGCTCTTTCTTCTTAAACAATGTGAATCTTTTTGGTCTTCACTTATTATTTAGATAAACAAATTAAAATGCAAAATTATAAGCCTCAGAAATCCTCTGACCGAGTGGTTCATGGATAAATTCACTCTGTAAAAAATAGGTTTCAAAGGCCATTTGCACCCAGATAGCACATAGATTGAAGCCTCTCTGGTGAACTGATTGAGCTATAATCCATGGTTCATTGGGCACATTTTGAAGAGAAAATATCTAGAAATTGAATAGCACTTGCAAAAAAGCCTGTAAAAATGAGAAAAGGGAAATATATGGCAATGCCTATAAATAACAAAGATTAGGAAAGCTAACATTTTTATAAGTTATGAGAACAAAATCAAGCTCCTTAATCTAAAAAAGTGAGTACATGACCAGCATAATTTAAAAATCTGTCAGTATTGCATTCAAGGCTTAAATGATGCAATCAAATATTGACTCTTCTGATTGCCTAGCTTGGAATTTTATTACATTGTTCTCCTTTCTTAATTGGCACCTTCTCATCCACACAAGAAGGCTTCCATTATAGCTAGTTTCCATCAGTACTGAATCACAGTGCTACAAAGGATCTCCCACTAAAATTATGATCAACAGTTCAGAATGTTTTAATTGGAATCACTTGGTCTCTTTGCTTTATACTAATTCATGTGGCTGGAGCAATGGAATATAATGAGTGGTCTTGACTTCAATCACATCTCATGCTTTCAGCTTAAATACATCAATGGTTATGCAGGCAGGTGTTTGTATTCTTTGTGACTAAGATGAAGAAGCATTCACAGAAAAAAGAAAGTGATTCCTAAGCCTGCCAAAGCAACAGATGTATAATAGGCCCCTAGTCATGCAGACATCTGAAGGGCATGCACAAATTGTGCCTGAACGTTTTGTAGAAGTAAGAAAACGCATTAGAAGTATTATCAGTCATATGGGTATCTTGGCCTGCATAATGTTGCCACATTGATTAGAACTGATTGAGGAAGTTCTGGTTGAAAGTATGGGTATGATGATGGGTAATGGGTCTTGTTAACATTGGTAGGTCAGTTAGCTTTTAAGAGAATTAGAAAGAATTTAGCAGTAGTGAGAAAAAGTAAAGAAGAGGCTATTGTTTGGTTTGAATGATGGGAGAATTTGATGAAATCCCCCATCATACAGATGAGATGTCTTTCACAGTTTCTCAAAAAATGGAAGGGAAAAACAGTAAAAAACATTGCTCAGCTTGACTGACATTATTTACGGAATCACCACATTTCAAATTATATGCTTTCATGTATTTTCTTCAAGTAATTATATTAAATGCCAGCATATTATAAGTATGTGGAGACTCATAAATGAAGGCCAATTGAACTATAACAGACCTTCATTTATAAAATGTAGTATACACTTTATTCGAGATTCCAATTCAAAAATATAAGTTTTCAATTACTCCTTTTGATTTGCAGAGGCGATGCCAATATTTAATGTTATATATCACTGTTTGGCACAAAGAGATGCATGTTGTGCCAGTCCACTCATTTTTGTGACAGAGATTGAAAATATATACCAAGCAAATTATAAATCTATTTTCTTACTGTGATGAACCAGGCCAGGAGTATTTTTCTTCATCATAATCTAGTGCTATCTACATGGCTGGAATTATAGAAGGAAATGTGGATAGTGTGTCAGTCTGCCTTAATACAAAAATGTGCCTTTTATCCCTTTCCTCTTGAGAAGGTGAATGTAATATTGGATATAAAAATTGAGTATGGAATTGGCCCCTCTAAATTTATTTTCTGGAAGAGATGATAAACTTTTGATAAATCTTCATTAAACATTTGGTAAAATTATTCTGCACGGTAATTTTGGGCTCCAGATTTATTTTCAGGAGGAAAAGCAATGGCAGCTTCATCTTTACAGCCTTTCCTTCATCATTTTCCTCTGTACAAGAGGCTTATCTGCTGCTCTCCGGAAACTGTCAGATGAAGGATGGTGTCAATGTCCCCCAAATAGTGAAATGTGCTGGTGTGATTAAACAGAGGCACTGAGTCTCAAGTATCATTGACAGAGAGGCTTTCTAAATTGAGCCATTTTCTGTGACTTATTCTGGCTTTCTGATACTGCCTGTTGAGCCCAGTGTCTCTAAGAGAAGAAATGAACTTACAATAATGTTGAAAAGGAGATATTTTTTTTTCTGGATACTTATTTTTACCCACATTTTCTCTCTTAATTTGTCCTGCAAGGATTTTAGAGCTTGTGTGCTGTTCCTGACATATTTCTGTTTTACCTGTGGAATTGTGGAATGCTTTATCATGCTACATCCATGCTTATTCAACTCAGTCTTAGAGACTTTTTGCTTTATTGGAGATGCTGATAGACAAGCTGCTGCTATGTCAGCCTCCTAGTCTGTGCTGTACAAGAGCTTGATTTTCTTATTTTTGTAGATTTCTTCAGCATCTACCTTTACCAGGGTACTTGGATGTTTTAACAGAGATAATAAGGGAAAATTGCTCTATAGGATTGTGTATAATTCAAAGTCAACATTTTTATTAGATTTTAAGCTCTAATTTACCTGAACACTTTCCCTATATTTCATGTTGGTAAATGAAAATTTTGCTTCAGTAAGCATAGGATTAAATATCTATAGAAGTTAGAATGGTAGCATAAATCGTTGATTTTTTTTATGTGTATGAGTGTTTTGCCTACATGTGTGTTAGTGCACCAGTGTAGTACAAGGCCCACGGAGGTCAGAAAAGGTTTCAGATCCCCTGGAAATGGAGCTACAGATGGTTGTTGCTAACCATGTGGGTGCTAGGAATAAAACCCAGGACCTCTCTAAGAGCAGTCAGCGCTCTTAACCAATGAGCCATCTTTCCAGGCCCCAATCGTTAAGATTTAATAAGACTATATCAAATGAGAAGTTTAATATTCTTAATGAAAGGACAGGCATATACTGTACAATTTTGACAAATATTGAGATGGAGGAATGTGAAGCATGAAGTAGAGCCAAATAATGCATGTATATGTTCTGTCCTCCAAAAAATACTGAAATTGGAAAATTAATGCAGGTTTTCTGCTTCTGATATAAATAAATAATTTAACCATTTATAGGATAAATATTAATTAGAAATTGAGTAACTTGTAAAATTACCTTATTCTCAAATTATTGTTTCCATATTAAAATACAATTAATATTCATGTGCGCAAAATTCTTCATGTCAATACTGCAGACGTAATTGTATGTAATGTGAAAATATTAGTAGATGGATACTGAATAGAATTAAGTGTTTTCTAATTGTTGGTCCATCAATTTTTACTCTTGTGAATTAAATGGGCTTCAAAATATAAAATCTGTAATGGCTCAATTCTCAGCTAATTGTCCCTGTCAGTCACTCATGCTGCTGTGTATTTTTCCTATTTTCATTTAATTTTTGTAAATTTCTCATAGCATATTTTTATTATAATTAGATCCCCTTCCATATCTGCACCTTCTTACTACTCCCTTCCCAATTGCACATACTTAATATCTATACAGGTATAGATATAGATGATATAGATATAGATATAGATGATATAGATATGGATGCATATACAGATTGGCCTATAGAGTCAAATTTTTGTCTTCAAATGTCAAATGTCCTTTAGCTTGGGTCCATCTGCTGGAGAGGATTAACTAACCAAGTGTTATACCCTTAAAAGGAAGTGGAGAATGACTCTGTACTTTGCATCAGGCCTCACTTCCCAATTCAATGATTAAGCATACACGCTTCTCTTGCTGAGGACCTGAGTTCAGTTCCCAGCACCCATGTCAGACAGCTCACAACCGCTTGTAACTCCAGCTCCAGAGTATGTGACACCTCTGGCCTCCATAGGCACACTCCAAACACACACATAGACATACCTCCACACTGACACATAACCGTAATCATAAATAATGCTGTTTTTTTAAATTCATGTATACTCTTGTTCTAGAATAATAATTGCATGAAGCTACATTTATAATGGAAAACAGTTTATTATGTGGCTATTATTGCTGTTATTTCTTTTTCTAAACAGTTTTGGTAAACAGGGCTATAGAAATCTTTTTCTCAAAGGTAGTATCAGGGAAAGAAGTAGTTGAAAGTGGAAAAAATACATTCCCAGTAGAGTGGAAGGTGTCATAAGTAATCACTAGATGTTCCATAGTTACTGGTAAGTTGTAAAAGTATTATGGCACAAGCAACCAATTACAGACATTATTAAAGGAAAGTGATGCCCAATTTACTTTAGGGAGGGAAGGTTTTTCTGATTCAAATTCATAAATAAATAAGGTAACCATACCAGGAAATCACTTGCTGTCCTGGAAATTCCTGCATAAAATTTCTAACATTTTCTAAAACTTCTGAGTCATCTAAAGATATGTAGTCTTAAAACTAACTTAGTATGTGTGCTGGGTGTGGAGAAAGAGAATCATTCATTATTTTCCATGATCTAAGTATTGAAGCATTAAATCCTTAAGCATTAAAAATTCTTCTGCTTATTGTGATGTGCTCAGTCCTGTAAGTGTCATGGCTTCCTCTTGCCTGAAAATATTACACAGGATGAAAACATTTGAAGCAATTTTTAAAAATTTACTTTTTTATTGAAGTCTTTGATTCCATACAATACAGTTTTTGATATTTTGACCCCCTCCTGAATCTACACCTCCCCCCAATGCTCCTGCTCAATTTAGTGCACACACACACACACACACAATTATTGCTTATAGAGTCTTATTTGTTGTGTCCCCCAAGTGTCTTACTGTCTTACCTTCATGTTCTGGAAAGCAATCAAGGACTATGGCAATAGTTTGTGTTATTTTGAAAGTGCCTGGGCTGCCCTGACCCACAGTTTGAAATGAGGTTTTTCTTTCCTGGCACTGTGTTTTTTGTTATAAAGCCTTCATCTAATCACATGCATTTGTACATATATTGTGTATGTATTTTTCAGAGGGCTTTGTACTTATAAAATTTTCTCTGGTTTTTCATACCATCTAAATGTCATCTAATCTCCTAATCACCCTGTATAACCCTCACTACTCCATCCCAAGATAAAGCACCCCAACTTTTCCACATTTCCCCCTTGAAAATGTTACCTGTCCCTAAATATACCCCTCTCTCGAGCCCCTTCTTTCCCCTTACACCAATGGTTTCCTTCCATTTTCCTGGCTCCTGTGGTTACATCAGGATATATACACATCTACGTCTGTGGAACTAAGAATCACAAATGAGAGAGAACACGTCATGATGTTTGTTTATCTGATTCTGTGTTACTTCACTTAGTATTACAGTTTCAAGTTCTCTTCATTTACATACAAATTTCATGAAACAAAACAAGTAGCAAAACATAAACATTCTGAAAATTTATCAACTACTTACCACCATATGGGTCTGTAAACCTAAGAAAGAAAAAGATACTGTTTGCAAAAATATTATATTTTCTATTATTAAAGCTAAATGAACATCTCTAGTTGCTTGTATTATATCCAGTATAATGTAAATATCTATTTACATTTTGTAAAAATTTCAACAAAATTCAAGCAGCAATTTGTGTTAGTGCTTAAGCTTTAAACTTTAACAACAAAGGAAATTTTGAGTACAAATAAAACTCGAGGAAGCTGAACATTTAGTTTGTATGCTAAAATGCACAATATGATTGAAAACAATATCATTCAACAAATAAGCATATATGTTTATAAATATATATTTAACTTAATTTTTTTCACTGACATAGCTAGGATAAAAGAAAGGAAGTGGTAATAACATTAAGCAATAGACACATTTACTAGCTTCATTTTGGCTACTGGTTTTGAATTTAAATATATAGCTCAATTGGGGCTGGAGCAATGGCTCACCAGTTAAGAGCCCTGGCTGCTCTTGCAGAGGACCTGGGTTCAGTTCCCAGCACCCACATGGCAATTAGAAACCATCAGTAACTCCAGCTCCAGGGGAATCTCATGCCCTCTACTGGTCCCTGTGGTATTGCAGGCATGGGTGCATTTACATATATGCAATACGCCTAAAATAAAAATAAATAAAATACATAAAAATATCAAAACAACAGATTATTTAAGCATACAATTTTATTTTTTTGAAAATAGCAGTTGCCAACATTCCTTCTGCTAAGACTGAGGTCTGCTCTTCATTTTCCAAGTTCTATGCTGGGTCATTGTCTGCCTCAGTTTTCATGGGACTTGTGTATGCTGACACCTTCGTCATAGAATCCGATGAGCAGGTTCCCAGGAGCTGTCAGACTCTGTTGGCAACTGATTGCTGCTAGATGAAGAAGAGCTGATCTTCCTAAAACAAGGGATTCTAGAAAGGCTGACTAGACTTAGTGGATTGACTTGCACTGGTGAACAGTTGGACACTGACAATCCAGTGAGCCTTAACAGGAATGGCAGAGTATATGGGCTCCAGTGGGGGAGGAGTTCTATGGGAGGGAGCCAGTGGGGATGGGGGTATAAAGATAATTAAGATTGTTTGAGCTGTTCTGTATGAAATATACCAAAAAACATCAATTGAAAAAATGCTGTAGAGAGAAAAAATATAGCAGTAACTTGAAAAGACTAATAGAGGACAGAACTTAACTAAATACCAGCAGTTAAAGCAAAACTTACCTTTAGTAGAATTTGTTTTTTTAATTATGTTGTACATTATTTAAAATGTGAATAGGCATAGTATATACTTACATTCTAAAGATGATGAAAAACAATCTTACTTTACATCAGATATAGAACCAGAAGTGTGTTAATGTATTCTAGTGGGTGCCATTAGAGATTCTCATATTTTGTACTCTATACCATGACCTGGCCACTATTTTTAGTTCATGAATGAGATTAGCTGCCTTTTAAATGAGAACCTCTGAAGTTCTTATGATCCTCTGCCATGTAAGGAAACAATGTATCAGCAAGTGTGAGCACTCATCAGACACAACATGTCTCAGAATCTTGATCTGAAATTTATAAATTACAGTTTTCAGAATTGTAAGAATTATGGTTCAGTTGTTTATAGTATTTTCTTATACGAGTCTGAATGTACACACACACACACACACACACACACACACACACACACACAATTTCCTTAAAATGCAGCAAACTAAAAGAACAACAACAAAAAAACCCTTCTAGCTACTAGAGACTGAAAGTGACTTTTTTCAATGTGGCTCACTAGAGAAGTCGATTTACGAAAACCATGTGGCTAACATAGTTTAATGGTAAAATATTAAATATACTCCATTGAGAATTGGAAGGCAGCCTTCCTCTTCTGTATATAATACTGTGCTAGAGTTGCTAGACATTATAGCAATACAAGAAATATAATTAGTACATTCAACCAAAGAAACAGTACCTAGTATTCTACACAATCTCTACTGTTTGTGTCCAGGACCCTATAAAGGCTTCCCAAGTTTTCCCAAGTGTTTGGACCTCTCTCTTCTCCAATATGTTGCATTCCAAACTACAGCCCCATTACCTTCCTTAGATTTGTAAATCCCCTATCTCTCCTCACAGAGGCAATGATCTCAAAACATTCAATGCCGGATGATGAATTATTTTCCTGCTACTATAATTTATCAAGAAACCTAGAAATGCTATTTTCACAAGAAATATAAAACTTGATCATAAATTTGGACATGATTCATTTATTAACCACATTCCTCTAAGATAAATTCAAAAAATGTATTTTGCAACTTTGACCTATGAAAGCAAAATTGTTACCAAAATAAAATTTAGGGTTGTGTCTGAATTTGTATAGTTGCAGATTATTTTCCCCAAGAGTAAAATATCATTATAAGTCAAATATTTTAACTTACAGTCTTTAATAACAGAACTCTTATTATTTAAAAAAGCTAAAGTCAACTTCAGACCAATAGTAAAAATCCTTTTATTCCATTTCTGTATGAAATAGCATTCTTAAAAGCAAAATAATCAGTTATGAATTTTATCCTAATCAGTTCATGTCAGTGAGAAATGTGAGACAAATTTTGTTCAAAGAGAATTTGTCACAGGGGAAGTTTGTGGTAAGATACATTAAATAGTTACCCTTCTGAGTTAACAAGAAGAGTGTCTTTCTTTTGAGGATATATTTTGTGAGACAGGATTGTAGATTAATGAAAACATTAAGTAAATGGAGAAAAATATTGAGAAAGATAAGATATAAAGAAAAGCAACAAGTCATGTTATTAACACCTTTATATATATTTATATAGCTATATGTTTACTTAATTAGCTGTTGTGTTTATATCTGTATCTTTGAGTAACTTAAGTACAATCTAATTGTGTATATACACAATATGCATATTTCTATTGCATGTTTTTTGACATTTTTGATGTCCCCTTTTCTTTATAACAGAATCTTAGATACTCATATAGTTAAAGTTTCTAAGAATGATTTTTGAAATCACAAATGTTTGTTTTACATTTCATGAGGCAAAATGACCAATAAAAATCAATTAAAAGTTAACTAGACAGCAAGGTGTGATGGCACACGCCTTTAATCCCAGCACTCGTGAGGCAGAGGCAAGTGGATCTCTGTGAGTTCAAGGCCAGCCTGGTCTACATAGTGAGTTCCAGGACAGCTGGAGCTACAGGGAGACCCTGTCTCACAACCCTCCCCCCCAAAATTAACTAGAATACATGAATTAAACCAAATTTTATACCAAGTCCTAAATGGAACAAAATAGCTTACCATTTATTCTGTATTTCCTCAACATATATTCTTAGGGGATCATCTTTTTAAAAAAATTATCAGTTTATCCACTTCTTCTGGCTCTTATAATCTCTCCACACATCTCCTGCAATGATTCCTGAGCACTGGAAGGCAGAAGTCTGATATAGGTGTCCTATTCAGTGATAAGCTCTCTGTAGCCTCTTATTCTCTGTACATTGGCTAGGTGTGGTTCTCTGTGTTAACCACCATCTGTATAAGGAAGCATCTCTGCTGAGAGTTGAGAGATGCATTAATCTATGGATAAAACAGTAAGTTACTAGGAATAAGTCAAACACCATAATCAATTTTTTGCCATATTTGTATTTTATTCTTAATATGAAATTTGTGGGGGAGTATATGGCTTATTTTACTATCTAGAATCTTCCGTTTTTAAACAAATAATTAAATAGTGAATGAATGAATTTTTACTGACTTTTAGTCATGCAACATATCTTTTAATGGGATAAAATTCCTTAGTATATAAAGATCTTAGATTTATCAAGGCTGAAAACTAATAATATCTACTTGTGTATGACTATCACATAAGTCATTATTATGTGATCCTTATTTAACCACTTGCAGTTTTCATAACCCCTCCCTATTTCACTGACAATTTTTACCTATGATCAATCTATCACTTGAATTTTTTATTTCCATACCATGACAGTCACTAGATTCCACATGACAATCAAATCACCTGTGTGCAATATGAGTTGCAAATACAATTATCATTTCATATGTGAAAAGTATTTCAATTCAAATATAATCAAATATGTGTATTCTATAAAATAAGGTAATTTTTTAAAAACCTTTAAAATACCGTTAGAAAAGAAATGAGGCAAATATCCCTACAGAGAAGTGAATAATGAATCGTGTTCATCACATTGTGTACATATATTAATATTTAAAGGATTTTTAAAAATATCTATGAAATGAATGCTTACTTCAAGCAGTTGGACTTACAGTTAATAGAGAAGACTATTTCCAATCTTGATAAATATATTGTGTGTTTAATATAGGAATAGCTCCTTACATCTATTTTACTGAGAATAAAATAATTTACAAGAAAACGCCAAAAGCTGGCAAGCATGCTCAAAAATTAAGAGCATTTTCTCTGCATGTGATCAGTTGTGGAACTCTGTAATCACTTCTGCCTGCTGCAAAAGAAGCTTCTTTGATGAATGGTGACTGGCACACTTCTCTGTAAATATAAGGATCCACATTTAGCATAGAATGAGAAATTATGTTTCTTTAAGGATATGACATAGGGTTTTCTCCAGCATCTATGACCACTCCAGCCATATGTATTTGGCTAAGTTTATAGTGCCACTCTTGAGTCTCCTTCTATTGAGCAGGCTTTAGTTTCAGTTGGATAGCTGTTGATTACCCCAAGTTCAAACTGCCACTACTATACCAGTATAGCTATGCCAGACATTGTTCTGGTTATTAGGCTTTAAAACTGTGGTTGGAGCATTTATTGATTTTTTCCCTTAAGAGCTTGCATAGTAGTGCCTTCCAAAACTATGAGAGCTAGTTTTCAAGGAGGCTTCCAGATTGTTCACAGTGGAACATGGTTTAGAGAGAATACTAATTCATTTATCAGCTCTCATCAGCGAAGCTTCCTCATACAACACAAGGCAATGAACACAAAAGGCTGCAACTGGCCAAAGTGTAGCAAATAAGAACTGTAGAGTGTATGTCCCTGGACAGGACTTCTGTAGTAAACTTCACCCACTCAAGGCTCAGGGACCATGTGGAAGAAGGGGAAGAATGATTCTTAGAGACAGGGGAGGAAGTGCATGACTGTAAGGAAATAGAGTCTTGTAGGCTCCTGGGACCTTACACATGTGAACTTAAAGCAATGGTGGTGGCATGTAGAAGACCCATGCAAAGTCCATCAGACAAAAACCAGCATAGAACTGGGGAAATGGGCTGGAGGCCACAACTTTGGTGAGGAACTATTGGCGACTTATCACTGCTAGGAGAAGGAGAGTAGATATTCTTTAAAGCACTATGAGGGACAGTCTGAACAGGCTCCAGAGGATGAACTCACACTGAGGGACAGCTGGTTACACCAACTTGACTTGATAGGCCTTTAACATACATAACAAAAGACATGAAGTACTGTGGGTGGACTATGGGGAGGTGCAGATAAGGAAGGAGGGGCTAAATATGATTAAGATGTTTTGTATGAAATTCACATGAATTCAAAAAAAATAATAATAATAAAGAGTATTTGCTGTCTAATCATGATGACCAGAGTGTATTCCAGCACCTATATAGCAAGCCAAAACTACTGTAACTCTAGCTTTAAGAAATTCAGTGCTCTCATCTGAACTTTTATACATGTGTGCACACACACAGAATCACACATTATAAATATTTAGATAAAAAGAAATAATAGTGCAAATTCTGTTAGCTAAAAAGTAATTCTGATAGTATGTAACTAATGGGAACACAACTCGGCACACACTGTTTAGAAAGTGCACAATGGCTGGCAAGATAGAGCAGTGGAAAAAGCACCTGCTGCCAAGCCTGGAAACTTGTTTGTTTTGTGGAACCCACATGGTGGAAGAAAAGAACCAGCTCCTGCAAATTGTCCTCAGACTTCCAAACATGGGCCATGACCCTGCACCCCCCAAAGAATCCCCACAAACACACACACACAAAATAAACAAATAAAAACGAAATTTATAAAATAAAGTTCACAAATTTTAGGTATTCCTCATTGAGGCTGTAAGATTGCTCAGTGTTTAAATGTACTTACTACCAAACAAGAAGACCTGTGTTCTATCGCAGGAACTCACATGGTGCAAAGAGAACTGACTCAAGCAAACTGTCATATAGCCTCCACATGTAGACTATGACACGCACTTACCTCCACTCCATATACTTCCACAAATAAACAATTGTAAAAAAAATCTTTTAAAAAGAATATAATCATTATTAAAAGAATTTCTCAATACTGTCAATATATATCTAAGGAAACTAAAAATAGTTTATTTTGGAATCATGTCTTTAGCTAAATAGGAAAGTTGAAATTAATAAACAAGGAAAATAAACATGCTGCACCCATATTTGTATTTAACAGAATTTCTCATATCAAGTCAATATTTCCTCATTTCCTTATTAAATTTTAGTATTGTGTGTCTAAAATTGGAGTATTAGTAGTCACCGAAAAGTTGCATTCTTCTCAAATATCAAAACATAGCTGATTAGACAAGTAGCTATTTTTCTGATAATTTTTTCTCCACAGTCTTAGCGAAATATTTTCTTATCATCTACCCATTAATTGCTCATTAACTCAGTAAAACTTTACTGATGCCTACGTCCCCATAGGCACAAAGTATTTGGGCATTTTGTTCCTTGTTGGTGACACTGTTTTGGGAAATCTTAGAAGGTGTGGCCTTGCTGAAGGAAGCACATCACAGGGTTGGGCACTAAGAGTATTTAAGACTTGCAAGATCCTCAGTCACTCTCTGCTGTGTGTGCTTTAAGATGTGAGCAAGTGGTTTTCCTCTCTGGTCACCTCTGCTGCCATGCTTCCCAGCCATGGTGAACTCTTGTCCCTTTGGAACTCTAAGCTCAAAAACATACTCTTATAAGTTCCCTTGGTCACAATATTTAATCACAGCAAAAGAAATGGTAACTATGACACCTACTATATGTGGTAGCTGTTCTTTATGCCTTGCACACATGACTCTGACACATTTTTGGTATGGAGAATTTCACAGTGTGATCAATTAAATGAAACCTCCAGTTGTTGCAGCATGGATTAATTTTTAGGTAGATTTCTTAAGTTAATTTTAGTGATAAAAACCTTTAGAAGTTTGTCATTAGCTGTCATGGAAAGAGCAAGGAAATCAGAACAATAGAAGCTATTAATTTTGAATAATTTTAAATTTAATATTATAGCATTGACACAATTCTTATTTGTATTTTAAACATAGTAAAAATAGAGAAGTGGTTTGGTGTTTTCATAAACCTTGAGGAATTTCTGCTAGCTGTTCTATATTGGATTCAAATTAAAGATGTGTGAAAAGTGTTTTGGCCTACTTGGTGTGCCTAGGGTTGTATGAGTTTGAAATTGTACCATTTACATGTGTGTGCACATGGAGTGCCCTCACCTGAATTCATATATGAGTTTGACAGAGGTTAAGATTGGAACCTTCTTCTAATTTTCCCTGTCTCCAATTTTTAAGATGTAGTCAATCACTAAGCCTAGAGCTCACCTATTTTGCTAGACTAGCCGGTCAGGGAGCCCTGAGGGTAGGTTTGTCTCTGTCCTCTAGCACTAAGGTAACAGGCCAGTGCCATCCCATGCCAAGTCTTTACATGGGTGTGGGAGATCTGAACTCAGGTCCTCATGCTTGTACAGCATGGACTTTACCTACTGCCCAGGTTGCTTCTAACAACATTCTAGGACATAGACTTATGAATTGTTCAAACAATTACAGACAGCAAGCAATGCCTCTCTTACCCCCAGATTGCTTTCTAACAACATTCTAGAACATAGACTCATAGAGCATTCAAATTAGGAAGTTACAGACACAAGCAATGATATCAGTATGACAATTAAAAATCACTGTTCTGAATTAAACATGAATTCACATTTTACTAAATATTGTTTCAACCACAAATGAGTTTAATTTTGAGAAGATTGAAATATTTAACTAATGATTTTATATTAACAAAATAATTGCTTTTTGATGAGCATTATCCCAGAGATATCTTTTTCGTAGTACCCATTATATTAAAAGGACACAAAATCATTATAAGAATTTAAAAGTTAACATAGATTTCTCTATGGCCAAGATGAGAAGAAACTGACTGATGTGCTCATTTGAGGGTCATATCTCATGTAGGACCCTCAGAGCAATCTGAACTCACAGAAAGTGCCACTTCATTGTGGTAACATTAAGGTGATAATGGGGGAGATTTAAAACATTAAGGGACGTTTGCAAGTTCTCTGCCAAGAAGCTGAGTTCACATTTTGTGCACTGACTTTTTTTCTTGAAATATTATGATAATGAGTCTGAGAGGAGATGTGAGGGGGTGTGAGAACTAAGGCAAGAGTTAAGATAATTCAGCATAATTTAGAAAAGCATGTTATCAAACACATATTAACTTGTATTTTCTTCTGAAATGTCAAAATGACATAGGGAAATAGAATTTTCTTTCCTTATATTCTGCAAAACATATGTAAAATTTTCCTTCTCATTTCTTCTTATAAATATATACATACACACATACACACACATATACATAAACATATATATGTTCCATAATCATGACCAAATATATTGTTTTCTCTTGTTTTGTTTAAGTGTTCTTTGAATCAATCTTAAACTAAGTCTAACAAAATGTGATTACTGATTAAATCAATGAACCCCAAATGCCATGGATCTATCAACTAAAAACATGTTTCTGTAAGTCATAGAAAATATAATTAAACATACTTTTAATTGTAGTGCACATTTGAAAAGGGAATGAATATATTGTGAAGTCAATGTGAATCTGTAAGACTCTATGAGGAGTTATAAAAAAGCAACAAACTATTGCTCTCTGCTTTATTGCTCCATGCTTTAAGCTGTTCTATATGCTCTCTGTGTGCAGCAACCCTTTCACAAGACAAGCAACCTTTTGTGCTCTGGAATTTCCCTGGCTCACACAGCAATCACTAAGCATGATGCATTATATGTACATTTTTATAATCTTGAAATTCGCTTAAGTTGCTGAACGAAAATGTAGAGGGAGCCAGACCGTGGAAAATGCTGGTACTATTTTTTTCTTCCTTTTTAAAAACATACTGAATACGAAAAGGTCTCCCGAGGATTCCATGCAGTCAGACAAAGCGTTAGATGACCATCACAGGGGGAAGTAATATCAACTGATTAAAAATGAATGGGACTTATTTCCATTGAGAGAAGCCTGACAGACGAAGTGAAAGGGCTCAAGGGCAAATGAATATCAAGGAAGATTGACCAGGCTCACAGAGTCTTGTTCAGGCTATTTGACAGAGTGATATGAAGGTGAGTAGATCCCTGTTCATTTTTAAAATGCTGACCTTGACCAGCTTCAAATTTTCTCTGTGTATATTGGTGCAAAAGCTATGAACAAAGTGGAAATTCAAATGTGTTCTATTAATCAGACCAGATTTTGAGTAAATGTAAGCTTGTTTAAAACAAGCCCAAATGAGGAAATGATAAATAGAAGCAAACATAGTAATCCTTACTTTGAAATCACAAGAAATTGTACCTGGAAATACATTGAAGATATTTAGTATTAGAAATAAGTAGGAAACACATGCCGTAATCATTTATGTGTCTTAGTCAGCTATGCTGTAACTTTTTTAAAGATAACATTGAACAAAATGCCCCAAGATGCCGCTTCATTTTCTGGTTATCATCTCTTGAATTAAAAAGTAAAAGTCATAGCTTTGAATTTCAGCAATGCAATGACAAGGTAAGTAATTCTCCATTTTCAGATGAATATTTATAATTAACTTTTACAAATCTTATGTGAAGTATCAAGTAATTTCTACTAATGGATAGCTTTTCTTATTTTGTAAGAAGAGGAACACTCTATCATGCACTGAGAGTACAAAAATCATAAAAATTCCATTCTGCAGGCTATTTTCCCAATCCTTTATATCTTAAATAGTCTTTACTACATAGTTTCAAAAATATTACAATTTACACATTATATGCATTTTTGAGAGTGGCAGTAATATATTACTACTAGCTTGTCATTTAAAGTAACATATTTCTTCTATTATAATCTAAAGACAAGATATCTGAAATTAGAACTGAAGAGATTGCTTACTGGTTAAGAACAGTGGCTGCTCTTGCAGAGAACCCAGGTTCAATTCCTTGCACTCACACAGTGGCTAACAACAAACCATAATTCCAGTTCTAGAGGATCAAACAGGCATTGTATGACCACAGGTGCACTTATATATGCAGGCAAAATATTCATTTACTTAGAAATAAAAATAAATTAAGAAAAAAGAAATCTAAATTGAAGGTGAGACAGCTGACTGCTTTCCTGTTCCTGTAGTGGTGTTGTTTGACTATGTGGCTTATGAAATCTGGAACACAGAGTGCTAATATTTTTTTTGGAATCCTAGACATTCTTATTGGAGTAAGATATGGCAGCATCTACAAATACTGGCCATTTACTGCAAGTTACTTCTGAAACTTTTGTGTGTCTCCTTAATCTCCCCTAGCTTCATTGTGAGGGATCTCATCATTTGGAAATTTTAGAGCATAACTATGTCATGAAGGATACACTTGTGCTCTAGACAATGACATTAATCATTTCTTTGGACAGGTAAGATGATATTCACATTGAAATATATATTCCATTATTTAGCCCAAATAATTTTCTCATTTAAATGAAGATATTACTTGACTTAATTTATATTTCCTGAATAATGTCAATTAAACTCTAAGCAATGTTTTAAACTACATTTGTCAAAATGAACATTGGTTAATTATAAACTAAAAGAAGAATGCCAAATAGTAACCATTCTAAACAAAAGTGTTTAAATTTTTTAATTGTAAAAAATAATTATTTCCTATGTCCTATCTCAGAAAACATCTATTTTGCTTAAAAAACAATGATTTTACATTTCTCAAATGTCATAAAATATATTTTGATTATATTTAAAAGCCCTCTCCTATCTGTATTGCCCTCCTCAATATCCCACACCCGATTTCATGTACACACACACACACACACACACACACACACACACACACATCTATCAAGTCAAACCTGTGCCCCCAAATGCCCTTCCATGTGTGTCTATACAACAGACCCTGGTCAATCTATCCAGTTTTACAACTTTAAAGAAAACTGACCCTCCCAGCAGCCACCAGTTGCCAATAGCTCCTCGCTAGGGCCTTCTATCCATCTGTCACTTCCATGCTGAACTTATATTCATCTTGTGCAAGGTGCCATAGTTGCTGTTTGGAAAACTCTGTTTTCTGGTGTAATCCAGCACCTCTCACTCCTACAATCTTTCTGCCTCTGCTTCTGCAAGTATTCCTGAGCCTTGGGTGGCAGAGATTTGATTTAATTGTCCTATTCAGGGATAAGCACTCTGTAATGTCATTTTCTCTGCTTGTTGTCCAGTTTTGGTTGTCTGTGTTAATCATCATCTGCTGCATGAAGAAGCTTCACTCCTAAAAGTTGAGAGATGCAATAATCTATAACAAAAAGTCATTAGAATTCAGTTTAATTATGTGTATTTAACTTAATAATAGTAGTAGGCTCTGCTCTATGGCCTGTGCCCTCTCTAGCACAGGTCCCTAAGCCTGATAGCCAAATCAGGTATGGACTTTATCTTGTGAAGCAGATCTTAAATACAACTAGAAAGTGGTTGAATGCTCCCATAACATCCAAGCCACTCTTGAACTAGTAGGTGCATCTTGCCAGGTCTTTTGTTGTAACTGGCAGCATCACAGTTGGGCACAGTAGATGATTAATTTTCTCTTCAGGTAGCAATATAGCACCTTCCATCAGTATAAAAGCTAGTCAGTAGCTAATATCACATGAAACTATAAAGCTTCTATACTTCAAAGAGCACCACCATTGAAGTGGCAAGGAAGCCTACAGCATAGGAAAAAAGTGTTTTTCTCTGTACATCTGACAGAGGGTTATTATATACAAGGTACAAAGAATCCAAAAACCTAAAAATCAGTCAAACAAACAATCCAATTAAGAATTGGAGCAAGGAACTGAACAAGGAGTTCTCAAAAGATGAAACATAAATGGTTAAGAAATATTTTCTTTAGTGTTCAAAATCTTTAGCCATCAGGGAAATGCAAATAACCCACTTTGAGATTTGATCTTTCTCCAATAAGAATGGTTAGGACCCAAAACATCAAAAAAATATCGATACCCTATGTTACATAGTAAGACAGATATATAACTTTCTAAATATTACAAAACTACAATCACTAAAGGAGCATACTATTCACAAAAAATGAACTGTATTTCAGAAATAACTTCATGGAATTGGTGGAGTGATTTTATGCCACAGAAATGAAAGACACACAGAAGGGGAATGGTGAAATGATGTTAGAAAAACATTGACATGAAGAGGGATTAAATTAAATATATGTTTCTTCTTTCTAATTAAAATATTTTTATTTTCATGAGGATTTCATAAATGCATACTGTATGTACCTCATTCACACCCCACCTTTTCCCCTACTATTCCCCCATGTCATCTACCCTGATCCTCAAATTCATGAATTCATGACTTCTTCAATTAGTATTATTTTACACACACACACACACACACACACACACACACACACACATGATACCAACTGAGTCCATTTAGTATTGCTTGTATATACATGTATTTACAGCAGACCACTTGAGACTGGATAACTTATAAGGAGATGTGCTTGAAGAAAACTGATTCCCAGTTCATCTGCATTCCTCTATAGTGCTTCCAATAGAAGTGGAGGCCTTATATAAAATTTCCTTTATGTAGGTTGGCAGGTTGAATGATGTGATTATTAATGAGACATTGTTTAGGAAATCATATTGCTGATAATTCAGGCAGAAAGCTTCCATGTCATGTCTAAAATTCGTGATTTAACTGCAGTGTCCTGGTTATCTGACTCTTAACAATATTTCACACCCTCTTCCATGGGTTCTATTGTAGCTGTATCATGTAGATATATATGTATCAGTGACGGGTACCCCACAGTAACATTTTCTAGATTTTGACAAGTTGTGGAAATTTGTAGTGGCCTCCGTCTGCTGCTGAAATAATCTCTTTTTATAGGGTTTTAAATTTACATTTATCAGTAGATATGAAGATAAATATTTAGAATACAGTTCAAAATTAAATTGGTTTAGGAAAACATCAGTTATAAGTTCACATCTGGGTTATATGACCTCTCCAGTCACTGGTAGTTGATTAGGTTTATAGTACCAGGCATGAATTCCCTCCTACTGAAAGGGTCTTATGCCCAATGAGACAGCTATTGGGTGTCCTTTAGGTAAAAGTTCTGTTATTTCACCACTGTGGATAACATTCCTGTTGTTCAAAAGCTTTACAGATTGGTATGAGAGTTGACACTTTCTTCCTTGGAAGATTGCATAATACCTACTGTATTCCAGTGGCCTGGTTCCTCCAAGGGGCGGGGCCTGCTGCAGAGAATCGACTGAGGAGAGTTAGCCACAGAGGGAGGGGCTTCTGGGCACCATCTTTGGTTGGGAGCCATGACCAGAATGCAGTGGCCAGGTGAGAGAACAGAATGGCCAAGCATTTACCAACCTGGGGTGAGGCTATAGGCCCATGAGGTGGCCAAAAGCTAGTTGTGACTATGAGTGGGCTGCAGGAGCAATCTGGAGTGGTAGGCTCATGATCTGGGATAGCAGGCTGTGAGCCACAGCACAGAGGTGGGCACCTGGTGTTTGTTTTTGTAATTACCCCCCCACATAGTATAAAATATAATAAATTCACATAAAAATATGTTACGTGGTTTGTCAAATAGTGAAAGAGACCCCCAAGAGAACTTGGGTGACAAAATTGGCGCAAGGTGTCAGGATGAGGTGCTAAAAACAACAAACTGAGGAATTTTATAAAAAGGTAGTTGGCTGATGTTGGTGCTGATGTGGTTTTTATAATGGATTATAAAATATGTAACTAAAAAGGGGCTGGCAAGGCAGAAGCATGGGTCATGGCTGTGTTGTAAATGTGGGGGTATGTTGTGGGTATGTGAAGATTTGTTAAAGGTTGTCCAGAGGTTAGAAAATCTTTTACTGGCTCTGGACACAAAGGGAGCACCCAGAGAGAGGGCATGGCCACTTTGCATAATAAAAGATGTGTCCTAGGCAGGGGAAGCTGAAAAGGCTAGGATACTTTGCATAATAAAAGATGTGTCCCAGGCAGGGGAAGCTGAAAAGGCTAGGAAGGTCCTGGCAGATTCAGTTGCAGAGCTTGAGGGAAAAAAAAAGCAAGCGGGACACTTTAACTTGTGTAAGATCCAACGACACAGAGGAAAAGACAGATAATAGTAAAAAAGAAGATGTCCTAAAAAATAAAAATAGCTAAAGCTGTTCCTCAGGTTCAACCATTGATACAAAAGTAAAAAAAAAAAAAAAACAAGCTAACAGTGCTGTAGCTAGGATATACTCCATGCTGGAAATGTTAAAACTAGGAAAAACTTACAAACAAGTAACAAGAGTGTCCCTAGCCACATGGCTTGTGAAAGTATGGGACATGGGAGAAAATGACGTCAGTCTAAGTCCTTCAGAAGCTTCACACCTGAGTTATATAACCACTAATACATCCTTCCCATATAGGCTGTTCAACCTAGGCCAAACCAAGGGGAGCAGTCCTTAATGGGGTGGCTTGTGGTCGCTTGCTTTGGCTGCTCTCCTCCGGCTATGGCCACTCTCCTGCTCTCTTAGTTCCTCTGATCAGTCATCTGCACTGGACCCCAGGGCCGGTGAGGAGTCTACGCCAGCTTTACCACATTCAGATGCAGGAGACCAGGTTCAGTGACACAGATCTGCTTTATTGCAGGAAGGCAAAAGCTTATATAGGGATAGTTGTCCAATCGCAGCACATCAAGTAGGATCCCTTATTAGCATAACAGGTTTAGCATCCTATCAGAGTACAGCAAGTAGGATACCTTGATTCCAAG
Organism: Nannospalax galili; assembly: GCF_000622305.1. Lineage (NCBI taxonomy): Eukaryota > Metazoa > Chordata > Mammalia > Rodentia > Spalacidae > Nannospalax > Nannospalax galili. Next base: position 937,221 of record NW_008353893.1, on the reverse strand, counting down.
GGTGGTGATTAGGGAGTTGCAAGCTCTAGGCATCAGTCTCATGATCTGCCAATGGGAGCAAAAGGTCACAAGGCTTTCCTTGTGGCTCCAGCAGTCAGACCATTGCCTCAGGCCTGCTGTATGGCTGTCAATAAGACTTTCAACCTAGGCTCAAGCCTGTCTCCCATATCTCCCCCCTTTTTTATATTTAAAGGTGAGGTATATTTTAGAATATATAGCATATTGATATTAGTCCACACACATCAAGGCAAAGTAGAATGGCTCAGGGGGTCATTGTATCAAGAGCCCCCTCCCTCAAGATGGTGAGCTTCCTCGAGAGCAGGCTGGGCCAACTCCATGTCAACCAGTGGGAGTCGAGGTTCTTTGCCTCGGCATTGTTGTCCCCACCTCAAGGGTCATCCAGCATTATGGACTGTGCCTGTCTTAGGTTGTCCCATCTTTTGGGATCTTACCCATCATTGACTACCAGCCCTTTAAGGGTGAGTCCGACAGAGGGAGAGGCAGTGTATCAAGGCCTCTTAAGGGGCTAAGAATTCAATAAAAGCTGATGGAGCGGGGTCGTCTCATCTGGGGTAAAGATGGGGATTAGGGAGTGGCAGGTTCTAGGCATTGGTCTCACAGTCTGCTAACAGGAGTATATATCACAAGGTGTTTCCTGTGGCTCCAGCAGTCAGGCTGTTGTCTCAGGTCTACTGCATGGTTGTTCCATAAGATTTTACACCTATGCTTAAGCCTATTTTATTGTATCTCTATTATTATAGGTTGGTAAGGACAAGGAACAGCAGGTCCTTGTTTGCAGAGACATGCTTGACAAGATCTGTAGGTGGGGTAGCAACTAGCTGAACCAGAGAAATATGAGTTTTAACAAAATTATCAAGACCCTTAAAAATGCAGGGTCCAAAAATCAGGAGTTAGCAGTAATGATGGCACACATAATAAGGAACACAGACAAAGGATTTCCTCTGGATTGAGGACTTAGCTTAGCTAATGTCTCTGTTTGTGGAGAGTGATGTTCGAGGTCTCCCCAGGTTGGTTGCTTTCATGGTCTATCACATTGGTCTGAGAGAGATGTTTGAGGTCTCTCTAGGTTGGTGGCTTACATGGTCTGTGAGATCAGTCTCTAGGTGGTTGAGAGGTGTGCTGCTTCCTCTAGGGTCAGGGCTGCCATCTCCAGAGTAGGTGGTTGTGGAGGGAGGTTTTCCATCACAGGAAATTCTGATGTTCCGGGCTGGGATCCCAATGGGGGCTGGAACATTATCTGGAAAGACACAAGCATAGCCTCATCCTTGTGCTAATAATAGGTGTGGACCTTTCCATTCATTTGTGAGAGGGTCCTTCCATCTCACCATGGGGGCAGGAGTGGGAAGAGTGAACACCACCCAATACTTTATTGATGGTGGGAGGCTAGTGGAGTCAAATTTTAGAATATTTAATACAAATAGAGTTTCTTGTATAATGAAATTGGGGTTCTTATAGCGGGGACCTTTATCATTGTCTTCCCCTGTTTTCTGTATTTGTTTAGTGTTTATTGGCAATGTTCAACAATCCCTTGACCCTGAGGATTGTAAACGATACCATTTATATGCTTACTATTCCAGTCAGAGCAAAAATGGCTGAAGGTAGCAGAAACTTAACAAGGGTCATTATCTGTTTTCATTTGCCAAGGAATTCCCATAAGGACTATGGAAAATTTTACAGTCCTTATGGCATGAGAAGCCACCTCACCAGAGCAGGCCAACACAAAATGGACATTGGAATAAGTGTCAATAATATGATGGATATACATGAGCTTGCCAAAGGAGGAAAGTGAGTGATGTCCATTTGCCATATCTTGTTGGGGCCAAGGCCTCTAGGGAGAGTTCCAGCAGGATGTAATGGTCCCAGAAGTAGAAGAGGGGCACAAGAGGAGCAGGCACGGACCAAATGCTTGCAACTCTGAATTGGTAGAGTGGTTAGAAGCCTATGTATAGCTTGGGTAGAGAGGTGGAAGCCGGCATGTAAGTCTCTAGCTTGTTGAATTATGGTGGAGCCTAGGGTGGTGCTCAGGACCAGTTTGTCAATAGAGGCATTGCCTTCTGCCAGAAGTCCCAAGAAATTGGTATGATAGCGCAAGTGTTGAAATACCAAGGGGCAGAGCACTGCATGAGTAATAGTTGTAATGAGGAGAGCAACAACCATGTAAGTCTCTAGCTTGTTGAATTATGGTGGAGCCTAGGGTGGTGCTCAGGACCAGTTTGTCAATAGAGGCATTGCCTTCTGCCAGAAGCCCCGAGAAATTGGTATGATAGTGCAAGTGTTGAAATACCAAGGGGAAGAGCACTGCATGAGTAATAGTTGTAATGAGGAGAGCAACAAATCAAGGGGGCTCTGGCAGGGCCAGAAAGCTTCAAAGGCCAGATGTTGTAGAGTTTGAACTACATAAGCACTGTCAGAAAAAATATTATAGGGAGTTGTAGGGAGATCCTGAAAGACCTGTGACATGCCTGGGAGCTCTCTGAGCTGTACAGATCCCTGGAAAGGGAAAACCTTATGTGAGTAGAGTTTTCTTTTCTGATAAATTACATAACCAAATTTGCATTTATTAGAATCAGTAAAGATTAGGGGAGACTGAGGAAGAGGGTTACACTTGGGAATACCTGGAGAAATAGGGACAGGTGAAGCTGTCTTATTCCTTGAGGGAGTTTATGTTTGGGATAATAATTGTCATATTTCCCTGATAGACTAGTATGAGAGTTTGGAAGCCAGGGTTGTCAAGGAACAGTGACTGTAGCATGTGAAGTGAAGTGGAAGGGGAAGAAACAAGGATTCGGGTTCATGGCCATACAGAAGGCGGGAGGTGTGGAAAAGTTTAAGGGCTAGCATAGCCCATGCCTCAATAGGTGGGGTGACCTTGTGAAGTTGACTCCATGTAGAGTGGACACATATCAGGAGGCCCTGGGTCTTCCAGAGTGCTCCAAAAGGGGTGTTTTTAGTAGGAATAATTAATGTTTGCATGGGCAACTTTGTCTGTATCCTATTTACAAATGCTTGGTACATGTGAGCATTGATCATTGTGACAACATATTTGAAGTGGCCCAATAAGGTTTAAGGGGCATGTAACTGTATTTTATCTGCTGCAATAGTAAGACCTAATGCATGGAGGTTTGTTTTGAGTTTTTGAGAAGCTCATTGTAAGATTTTTGGATACTTATGGGTGATAAGAATGCCATCCATATAATGTAAATTATAAACCTCAGTCAATCTATGGGCCAGATGATATCTTGAATAGAGTGGCCCAAAAAGGTTTAAGGGGCCTGTAACTGTATTTTATCTGCTGCAATAGTAAGACCTAATGCATGGAGATTTGTTTTGAGTTTTTGAGAAGCTCATTGTAAGATTTTTGGATCTAAGATCTTAGGATCCTTATGGGTGATAAGAATGTCACCCATAGAATGTAAAATATAAACCTCAGTCAGCAAAGGCCTGCAGGCATGGGCCACATAATATTGGCAGATAGTAGGGCTGTTTTTCATGCCCTGAGGCAAAACCTTCCATTGATAGCGTTGAACCGGAAGGTTATGGTTAGTGGCAGGTATAGAGAGGCAAAATAGGGCTTATCATCATCATGAAGAGGAATAGAGAAGAAACAGTCCTTAATATCTATTATAATAATTGTGCATTCTTTGGTAATAGCAGTAGGTTAAGGCAGTCCCAGTTGAAAGGTCCCTAAAGGCTTCATATGCTCATTAATAGCCCTTAAATCATGTAAACTCTCCATTTTCCTGATTTTTTTGTACAACAAAAATAGGAGAATTATGAGGACTAAGTGAAGGCTCAATATGACCCAAGGATAACTGTTCTTGGACCATGGACACCAAATGAGCCAATTTAAGTGAAGGAAGAGGCCCCTGCTCCACCCATATGGGAGCTTTAGTGTCCCTGGTGAGTTTGATGGGGGAAGGCTTAAGCAGAGGAGCAGTGGCCGTTAGAATTGGGGGAGAGGGTGGGGGGCATTACCTAACTGCTGGTCTACAATGCGGTCATCATAAAAGGCTTTGGCATTGGTAGTTCTAACAACCTCCATATTGCAGAGGATATCTCTCCCCCACAGGATATGGGGAAGCCCTGCAGCTAGGAGTGGTTTAATAGCTCCTGTATTGCCATTCGGGTCAGTCCAGACCATGGGACTTTGGACCTGTAAAGTATTTTGTAAATCCCCAACACCTTATATCGGGGTCCAGGCTTACGGTGCCAATGAGACAAGGCTTCTTCCTGTCTGATTACAGTAATATTGGCCTCTGTATCAATTAAGCCTTTAAACCTATGGCCATCTAAGGAAAGTTGCATCCTAGGCTATGCAAATCAATAGGTATTGTCCATTGGAGGTGGGGGGTGTATTCCCTTACTTCCTCTCTTTGGGGTGGGCCTGAGAGGTGCCCCGTTGCCCATTTAAAGGCACATTTTTTATGGGCTTACCATCTGCATCCACCTTAGACCTGCATTCTCTTGCCTAATGAAAGCCTTTGTGGCATCTCAGGTATTTTGAAGGGGGAAGCTGGCTGCTTTTGTCCTCTTTCATAATCTTATTAGGACAGGTATGTGACCAATGGCTCTGTCCTCTTCAGGCCCAACATTTGCCTTTGTCCATATCGGCCTGTGGCTGATGAGCAGCCAGTTTCTCAGCATGAAGCGCTCAAAGCCTTACTTATTCAAAGTAGTGGGGAGGTCCCTGCACCTGAGCTTGGGGGTCTCAAAATTGCCATGTCCTACTAAAGCATCAATTCCAATGTTTTGGATGTGGGCATTTCTATTGCGCTCTGCCTGTTGTTCACATTCATCTTGGTAAGCAGCTTTCCATAAAAGGAAATCGCCTCCCTGTAAGCAGGCACAGGCAATATTTTGCCAATCACTGGGAGTACTGGCCAAATGACTGATTGTATCTAATAACTGATCAAACCAGGGGGAGTGAATGCCATCCTCAATTGCTGCCTTGCGCAACTTCCTTAAGGTATCATGAGAATGTGGATTCCAGACATTGAGGTTCTGTTGTCCCTGATTGACAGTAACTGGGAAGAACTGTGGAAAATCTCCCATTGTATTATAGAAGAGGGGCCTAGGTGGGAGGGGCTTCCAGTCCTCTTCCAGAAGGGAGGGGTAGATGGACTGTGGGGGTGCTTCCTTAAAGCTAGTGCAAGATGGCTGAAAGCAGCCATTGCCCTGTAATGGCGGGGCAGAGGCTGCCTTAACTTCCTGTTTTTCATCAAAGCCAATAAAAGATGGTGGAGGGTAGCCACTACCCTGTAATGGCGGGGCAGAGGCAATCTTGACTTCCTGTTTTTCGTCAGGGGAGCTATCAAACCCCAATTCCTCATTTTTTTATATAATCACTAACAGTCATAGTTTCATCAGAACAAGAATCCGTTAGTTTTGTTTTAACTGGAAATGCCTGGAACAGGCCATTCCCAGTGACCTATTGTTCTATTTACTCATCTATCTCCTTTAATAGGAGATTGTCCTGTTCAGGGGCTTCGGTGGGAATCCCCCAAAGGGAGGCTAAAATGGCTGTCACAACGGGGTAGAACAGCCCTTACTGTGGGTGTCCCTCCCTCACTTCTTTATGCTGGGCCAAGAATAAAATGCAAGACCATTGTTTAGGACCCAGCAACAAGAATCTGTAAACCAGGGGGCAAGAGCTAGTACTTCATCTAAAACCTTAGTTACATCCTTTTCTGTTACCCTAATTTGCCTACTCCTGTGGAGAGAAACCTGCGCAGCAGTGCAGGGGCTGGCAGCAGCTGGATGACTATTCCCTATACCGGAGGTCACTCACACTGCAAGACCGTTCAAGGAGACGATCGACGAAGACAGGAGTGGCATGCCCAACTGAAGATCATGAGCCAGAAGAAAAAGCAGAACAAAATGAAAGCAGCAAGCAACCACGGGAAGAGTACCTAGAAAGGGGGTGTCAGGAGCCCAAGGTGTTACATCTCAGAGTGTTACAGCTCTGTGGGGAGGGGGTCCCAGTCCCATGTTTGGGTGCCAGGTGTGTTCGCCTGCTGTGGCTGCTCTCCTTCAGCTATGGCTGCTCTCCTGCTCTCTTAGTTCCTCCAATCAGTTGTCTGGTCCAGACCCTGGGGCTGATGAGGAGTCTGTGCCAGCTTCACCACATTCAGATGTAGGAGACCAGGATAAAAGACACAGATCTGCTTTATCGGAGGAAGGTACAAGCTTATATAGGGATAGTGGTCCAATCACAGCATAGCAAGTAGGATACCTCATTAGCATAACAGATTTAGCATCCTATCACAGTACAGCAAGTAGGATACCTTATTAGCATAAGGGTGGTGATTAGGGAGTGGTGAGTCTGGGCACTGTCTCATGATCTGCCAATGGGAGCAAAATGTCACAAGGTTTTCCTTGTGGCTCTAGTGGTCAGGCTGTTGCCTCAGGCCTGCTATATGGCTGTCAATAAGACTTTCATCCTAGGCTCAATCCTCTCTACCACAGTGACTGATTGAAGGCACTAATGATACATGGTCAACACTAAGGGAGACTAACATAATTAACAGGGGCTGGAGGACTGTAAAGGAGGCGCAGGCTACTGAGAGAAATAGGTATGAGAAAAGCAATATATGATGTCCAATTCACTGGGCCAGACAAGATGTATTCACCAGAGGTATGAAAGAAAGCTTAATTCAACTGGGACCTTGAGTGGTATGGAGCTTTAATAGTTTTGGTAAACCCTTTAATGGGAAAGGATCTTTGTAAAGTCAGAGAGGCTTTTGCAAATCTAAATGATTCTGACAAGTACGTAAAATATGTCTGTAGAATAACAGAACACCCTATGAAAGATATAAAAAGACCAGAAAGAAGAAATGGCCCATTTGGGTTAATTGAAGACAAATGTGGCAAGACTTATGTCGAGCCCAAATTCCCAGAGAAAAGATTGATAGAAAATCAAATTTGATACTAAGGAGTTTGTGGAAGGCTTTAAAAGCAGAAGAACAGTTTACAAAAGACATTCAAAGAATAAAGACTTTCCCAAGTGTGGTTAATAATCCCTAAGGATTAAATAAGATGCATTTTTCTTCTCATAGAGGCTATACTAGGTTTGGAAACAGTTTTTCCCATCAAGTTCTCCCCCAGAAGCCAAGTGTGGTCAATGGAAAAATGATAGATATGGCTACAGTCAGGAAGCAGAACCCAGGCCTGCCTGACTCAGGGAACCAACAAGTGCAGCAGGGACAGAAGAAACCCCCTGCCTCCTTAGCTCAGTGCAGGTTCATACAACTGGAGATAACACTCATAAGTGTATCAATAATAAAAGAATACAAAGAGACTCCATGTAAAATCCCCCCAAGTGCTAAATGACTCCAAAGGGATAACTAAAGATGGTAAAGAGCCAAACAATTTAATGCCTCATACCCATGCTATTGTACCTAACAAGGATCTATAGAGAAATGGCCTTATTCCCAATGAGATAGCTATTGGGTGTCCTTTAGATAAAATTCTGTTATTTCACCACTGTGGGTAACTTTCCTGTGGTTCATAGGCTTTACAGATTGGTAGGATAATTGACACTTTCTTCCTTGGAAGATTGCATAATACCTACTGTATCTCAAGGACCTGGTTCCTCCAAGGGGTGGGACCTGCTGCAGCAAATTCACTGGAGAGAGTTAGCCACAGAGGGAGGGGCTTCTGGACACCATCTTATGAATGGACAAAACCTTTCCATGCTGAGTGAGACATTGTCTACGATTGATTTAATATATAATGTTAATCTTCCTTCGACTGTTTTACAGATGTGAAACCCATTTGAAAGATACCTGAAGAAGCAAAGGCCAGTTATAGACGTAAGATTCTTAGAAGTTTTATGGTTGGGTAAAATGGAGGCAGAGCCTCTCAAACTATACAACTGTCAAAAAAATGTACAGTACCAGGGGTAGGTTGCCCCCAAATGAGCTGTTGGTTGAAGAAAGATCCTATAGGTCCTCAAATTCACCAAGGCTATTACCATTAATGTCAGTTGTACACTAGAAAGGTCGGTAAGGTCATGTTGCTGAAGACACTGAATGTTGTGAGGGCAGAAGAAGGAGACATGGAGGTGAGACTTAGCCATAAAACTCCATTACACTGGATGGATGACATTCATATTGCCAGAGGGCACTGTGCAGATGGTTGGGGAATAAAGGATCCCCTATGATTCTTCTCAACAGTGGACCCCATGTACAGCACAATATGGACATTCCAAGCAATGCCTGCAAGTGCAATAATGACTCGACCAGCATATGTACAACTGAAAAATTTCTAATTGGATAAGGCCCACTCCTAGGGGTGGAACATACAGTTGGTGCTGTAGACCAGGGAAATGCCTTGTGTTGAGGAAGGCTATAGGCCCTAGAGGTTACAAGTATACTGTTTAGTGAATATAGTTCTCCTACTGGGATATTTTCTCTACATTTGTATTTATATTCTTGTTTGTTTAAATGTGTCTACTTCCTTCCATTTGTCTTTATGGTAGAAGAAACACCACTGATATAGATCAATAGCCACTGCTTAAAAATGAATAATGGGGAGGCCCAAGAAGTTATTTCATCATGATGCAAGAAAGATCACCCTACATCTATCACCCCCTGCAAGGCTCAGGGACCTTAGCGGATAATTATGGGAAAGATTGTAAGAGCAGAGGAAAGTTGTGGAGTGTATCCCAGGGGCATGGTTCCTCCAAAGGGCGGGGCCTGCTGTGCAGAATTGACTGAAGATAGTTAGCCATGGCAGGAGGGGCTTCTGAACACCATCTTGGGACAGGAGCCACGACCAGAGTGCGGAGGCCAGGCACGAGTATGGAATGGTCCAGCATTTACCAACTTGGGGTGAGACTACGGGTCCACAAGGGATGGTCAAAGTTAGTGATGACTATGGGTGGGCCATGGGATCAATCTGGAGTGGGGGGTTCACGATCCTGAATGGCATGCTCTGAGGTATAGCACAGAGCTGGGCACCTGGAGTTTCTTTCTTTGTGAGTTACTCTCCCACCCATCACAGTATAAACTATAATAAATTCACATAAAAATATGTTACATGGTTTGTCTGATATGCAAGAGACTGTGAACGAACTCGTGTGACACCTTCCATATCTATGAAAAACTGATTCTCAGGGAAGAGTTGCAGACCAACTCCAGCTCAATTCTTCCATGTCTTGTGTCTGACATGTGTGATTTCATCAGCACAACCATCTTCCCCTCATGTTCAGAAACACTAACAGGGCTGATTACAGCAGCACATATTGTTTCAGGATGCACTTGCACTCCATTGACCACAACACAATAAGAGGTTTTCCATGCCTGGAACTGGGATTGTATTAAACACTCCTGACTATCTGAAGAATACTATCATCCTGCGTGTCATAACTCCATTTAAATCAGGTACAGATTTACACATATATGCTTCTTCCAATAAAATAAATATATTTCTTCATCATACCATCAAGAACAGGCAACATCATAGAGTGAAAGAATGGGGAAAAAATCTTCCAAGCAAATGGGACCAAGAAACAAATAGGTATTGTTTTCTTAATATGTGAAAAAATAGACTTCAAAGTAAAGTTAATCAGAAGAGATAAAGATATCACTTCATTCTCTTTAAAGGAACAACAAACCAACAAGACATTAAAAACAAAACACATATGCACCAAACTCCAGTGCAACCAATTTTTAATTTTAATTTTATTTTTCATTTATTTTTTAATTTTCGCTTCCAAGACTGATTTTTTAATCTCTAGAATTCAATTAGGTGACTTAAATTTTGTGTAGGACACAGGTAAATGTACACTGGGGCTGAAAAAGTGAAGTAGAAAAATGGCTAACCTCTTTTTGCCTGGGAATGGAAAAGGTCCAACATCAAGGCTTGGGTACCCAGATTCACACGCGTAGTCAAGACTAAGGCTGTAGCTGTCCTTCAAAGGACATGGGAAGTTCATTCTGGTAAATGAATCCTCCCAACAGTAGAAACTACAAAGGAAAAAAAGGCATAAGCCCAGCACAGATACAAAGCGGCTGTTATGCCCAATTTAGGACCTTAGGGTAGAGGACTGTGGGGATTGAAGTCACTCAGAGTAGATTGAAAATGTTTCCCATTATCTGGAAGTCCTCCATCCTCCAATCTGCTCCACCATCAGCCCATCACCAGAGGAATTTGGAACCATGACTTATGATGGAAGACCACAGCTCCAACTCACAGTAAAAGACCACAGCTTCAGTTCATAGGAGGGAACTACAGTTCCAGGTTCACTGGAGAGAACCACAACTCTAGGTTCATGGGAGACAACCACAGTTGCAGGGCACAGGAGGGAAACACAGCTCTAGGCTCATGGGAGACAACCACATTTTCAGGCTAATGGTAGGGATCAAAATTTTAATTATTCTGTATCTTCCTGTTTCCACCACTCTGATCACATAATTAGCTATGTTTAAGAAAGAGAATTTTGTCTTCTGTGTAGCAAGCAGAGGCAATTGTTAGTTTATGGCTTGAATTTCTCCATGGAGCAGTATCAACATTGGAGAAAATTAATTTTAGCTTTTGCTCAAGGAGATAGATGGACTGAGTGTTCTTTTTCATGGTCAAGGAACTGGGTTTTTTGTTGTTGTTGTTTGATTTTTGGTATCTGGTGTTTTCACATCTTTCTGCATGGTCAGGGAGAACAAGTGATGAGACATCTTCTTACTTTTAGAATAGCAATAAGCCCCATAAATTTAACTGGTTCAGACTATAAAAATGTCTAGTCTATCTGTTGGAGAACCCACTTTTCCAGTCTTATGGGTCAATTACCTGATGATAGAACACTCCTAGGAAGCAGGTTCACCTTAAGTTATGCTAAATAGATGGGTGGAGTAGTTGGTGCATTAATGATGTAGCAAATATTTCCTGCCTGGAACTAGTCTAGATCTCTGCAGACCTTCAGGACCAGCCACAGTCATGTAGGTGGCTGTAAGTCTGTGTGCTTTCCTGAATTCTTCAGGAAGGTGTAATTTCTTCTTTTCTTCTTCATTCCTTTCTTACTAAACATGCTTTCTTTAAGGCTTTGGTTTGCCTCTAGCATCTTGTAGTTCTTCACTTTTTCTCTAAAGCTTCCTTCTCCTAGCGATGTGGCTGCTAGTCAGCCATGTGTCTAACCTCCATGCAGGCTCAAAACCTTCATGGCTTCATGGCTTTCTTTTCTTTTTCCCACCATTCACCTCCTTAAGGCAGATGCCAATATTGCCAGCTCACCTGCCCTGAGGATATTTCTTTAAGATTCTAATAAAATTGGAAAAGCATCTGTTTGGATCCTTTCTTAAATTCTCTCTTATGAGTACATTAAGCACCCTCTAGGGGACCCCCTTTCTCCACATTTCATTACTAAAATCATATTTTAAGTCCTCTGATTGAAACATGAATGAAATTTCCCAATTTAAACTCCCCACCATCAATACATCATTGGCTAGGCACTTGGGGAGCATGTAACCTGGTCCAGGGGACACAAAACATTTCTCATTATCCTCACCTCCTCAGCAGCACACTTTAGTTAGTGGTGGAAACTTTGATTGTCTTCATCTTGTGAAAGATAGCCATAGCTTCTGTGAGTTCATGAGTGCATTAGCTGTGAAAATTCTACAGGAAATTCCATAGCACTGCTCCTCAAACATCTGCCTTTTCTTGTATGATGTTCCTTGAACCTTGGTGTGGGAAGCAGGGAGTGTGTATGATAAAGGTGTATCATCTAGGTCTGAGCACTTATAATCACTTATTCTCAGCACTTTTATCAGTTATTTTTCTCACCATTGACAGCTGTCCACTTCCAAAGGAAAATTTCTCTGACCAGGGCTGAGAGCAGACCAGGTCTGCAGGTACAAATATAAATATTTAGTAGTCAGAGAAAGTAACCATTTACCAAAACCACATCAGGTTCTACCCTAGGGTATATGAGCTCCCCAGCCATGGGCTTTTCAACAGGTTTATGCTAATAAGTATGAATTGCCTCTTGTGGAGCAGGTATGAAATCCAATTATAAAGTGGTTGGTTACTCCATAACAGTCATGCTGCTAATGTACCCTTAAAGGCACCTTCCTGGCATGTTGGAGTTGTAGCATGGAGAGTCCAGCACAGAATAAGGTCATTGTATTATTTAAAACCTACCCACATTCTTCTGGAGCTATGAAAGCAGGGAGGAAGTTCCCTGGTCCATTTGAGATTGAGATGTCTATGGTCTGCAGGAGAAAGATTTTTCAGAAAGCATGTTTGATAAAGAAAGACCAAAAGGAAATCAATGTAACAGTTCAGTTGAAGGATGACCAGGGTTTGAACCAAAGCAAAAGAGTCTAAATGCAAATATATATTCCAGACACAATTTAAATGTACTTAGCAATGCATTTAAAGTATTTAGTAATACATTGATGCAAGAAGGGACTCATTGAAGCATAAAATTTAATGGTTTTTACAATATTTAAATGATTTCACCTATTAGATGATTATTGAATATTTGCACATCTGAAAATTATTTTGCTATTATTCTATTAGGCAGATGTTCTCTCCATTTTTTACAATATAAATTTTATTAAATTTTTATCTCATACACTGCATCTTAAACATATTTAGACCTGTTCCCTTATCTACATCCCCCCATACATCCCCCATCAAATTTCACACATTCTGTCATATATATTAAGGCCTATCAAATTAGGTTTGTGTCCTCAGATGTCCTTTGTGTGAGTTCATCCATTGAAGCCTGGTCAGCCTATATAGCCTCACTCCCTTCTAAATTTTATTTACTATTTTTATTTTATGTGTGTGAGTGAATATCCTGCACATGTGTAAGTGTACCAATCTTGTGCCATGTCCTTGGAGGTCAGAAGAGGGCGTTGGATTCCCCTGGAACATGAGTTACAGATGGTTGTTAGCTACTATGTAAGTTCTGGGAATCAAACCCAGGTCCTTTGCAAAAGCAGCTAGTACTCTTAACCACTCAGTGATCTATCCAGCTCCATAGCCTCGTTCTCTTAAAAAAGACAAACCTTAACAACTATATTTAATGCTCCTTGTTAATTTTCTCTATGATAACAACTTTAAAAGTGTCTTATATGAATTACTTTACTCTCCCCTTGTATTACATCATTACTATCTGTGCTTATAGAATTAACTTTGAGTGATATATATTATAAAAATAATATTAACAGTTCAAAATATTGATATATCTAACAGTGAAAATTATTCTGGTGATCAATGAAATTCATAATGTCTTACCTTGTTTTAAGCATGCATTAACATATTTACTTATATAAGTAGAAATTCATTGTGAACTAATTATATTAATGTTTCCATGAAATTAAAACACTAATCTAAATGTTAGACTTTGTCAGATTTTGAATATATATATATATACTTAATTTTTCCTACATTGTCAATCACTCACCCCAGTCTCCAGAGAGAACACAGATTATTTTGCCAATCTATATTAATCCATATTTCTAGATTTATTTTATGTTTGAAATTATATAGATCTTTCTATTGTCCTGATCACTAGCATATCAACATGCACTTGAGTATAGTCTGTAAAGTGACATGCCAGCATTTCAAGGCACCATAACTTTTCCCTAGAGAGATGGATATAAAGAGATAGCTATTTACTGTAGATAGACCATCATAGAATAAGCATAAAGTTAGAAGCTCTACAGCAGTGCTATTCAAAGGATGAAGGCATTTATTTCCCCACATCCTGAAAAACATGGCAGAGAAGGGTCATTTGCATAGTACAGGCTTTCTCAGGCATCCTTTCTGCTAGGGCAGTATATGAGTCACAGGTCACTTTCAGAAACTAGACTACTTTGGCACCTGGGACGATAACTCCAGCTGGTTCTAGTCACCCCCATTCTGAGAATTTCCAGCCTTTTCCTTTCACACACTAATTATACTGCCTTTGTGCATGGTGTCACTCTTTGTCCTTTTCTGCATTATTCTTAAGATTATATGTACTTCTGGTGACATTGTCAGAAGAAACAGAATATTTGTCATATCAGATTATTGCTGCTACAAGAAGATAATTTAGTTTATTTCAATAAGCTATATATATTTATTATACCTAAAAAAATCTGTTCTAATATCCATTAACTATTATTTTAATTTCAATTTATAAAGGTTTTGGCGTTTGAGTGAATAAAATTTTATATTGTAAAATGGGACCATTCTACATGTTTTATTGCATTTAGTAAATTTTGGTAACATTCTCACAGCTTTCTTCTTGGTTTATTGTTAAAACATTTATGAAAGTATAATTTTAAATTCCCTCTTTAATATATTTTTCATTTCTTCTCTTATGTTTTTGCATTACTTTAAATTACAATCCTCATAATAGAGAAATTGTGAAATCAATATTTTAAAATTTCAAATCACTTAATATACAATTAATTTGACTTAAACTTTGTGTTAGTTTTTTTTTTTTCTTTCTGTTTTTTTTGTGAAAAAAATAGTCAATATAATTCTCTCAAAAGGAGAAATGTTTTATTTTGGCTCACAGTTTCAGTTCACAATGCATTGGTCTTGTGTCAGGATTGCAGTGGCATACTATATTAGGAAGTAGGTCAGTTCACCTCGTGGCAGTTAGGAAGCAACAGACATGAGGCAAAGGTTAGGTGCCCAATATCCTCTTCAAGGGTGCACTCCTCAGGACACAATTCTCTTCTTCTAGGAACTACCAATTAAAATTCTGCTGTTCCCAATAAAACCATAAGCTGGTCATTGAAACCTCAAAATTTGGCCTTTGAGGGACAATCCAAAAATATAGCATCTTTGTAAAGTTGAAAGCATTGATTATCTTCTGTGGTAAAGGTCATCTTGTCATAAAATATCTCTTGATATTTATTAGGTGAATGATCCAATGTGGATATAGCAACAGTAACAATGGTGTCTGCAAAGTTTCCTTTGTTCAATGTTATTCAGAGCAGAAAGATAATCAATGACAATTATAAAACTTGTTATGAAATTTGTATCATGCAGTGCTTGTGTATTGAAACTGTATTTTTTAACTTTAATGAATAAGAGAAAGTCCATGTAGGACAAATAGACCTGAGGGAGTGAAGTTCGGCCAAAGGCAAGAAAAATGAGTAGCTAGTGGGAAACAAATAGCTGATATTAGGAAACAGGTGAAATGTACTGAAAACCACAACTATGAAAGGCCCTAAATATTAGTCATCATTGAACGTAATGTACAGTAAGTAAAGGAGAAAGATATATAAATTAGTTGCTTCCAGTAGAATATAATGGATGGTAGTTAAAAAGCACACATCTTTTATATTTTTCCTAAATGCATGGGGGATTTTAATATGTAATTGTTTTACTATTATGATATTCAATTTTTTTATTTTTTAGGTTTATAAACTATTCAAAAGTTGCTAAAATGAAGAATTACTGTTTACTATTCAGAACAAATACAGATTGGAAATATATAATAATTATGTACACAAACTCCTATGTCAGAGCTAGCTAAGCATATGGGACAATCCTATAGCTAGCTTTTAATTCATAAGTGTGTATTCAATGCTTAGTATTAATGGTTTTCAAATTTTTGCCTTATAAAACTAGTTTAATTATAAATTCTTTATATCTCTAAAAATACATACATGTTAAAATGTATGAATTTGTAGAACACATAGGAAATGGAAGTGACAAAGATAGAATAGGTGAACTGGGAAATAAGGCCACGTCAAAACCAAACCTTGGGCAGGTAAAAATAATGTGAGAAAAAGAATATAAAATAACAGCACAAGCTTGTTGTCCTATGGGACAAGAACACAAAAATCACATATATTTAGCACCATTTACTGAGTGGGATTGCTATTCCTAGAACTTAATTAAAATGAAAAATGCCTATATTAGTAAAGTACTTTTCTGGATATGTCTTTGAGGGCATTTCTGGAGTTAAGGAACCAAATGGGGAAGACTAATCTTAATGTGGATGACTCCATCCCAGAGAATGAGGGCTCAGAGGGAATATGGAAAGAAACTAAGTATTCAGTCTCTCTCACCCCACCCCCACATTCTATGATTAAAATTACTTTGTTCTACAACATGCTGTCTTCCACATAGTTTAGTAATAAATTGGAACCAGCAGACCAAGAATTGAAATTATGAACTAAAATAAATCTTTCCTCCTTTAAACTGATTCTCAGGTATTTGTCATAGAAAGAAAAATGTTGATTAAGCCACTAAGGATAGCTGAACAGGAACACTGTACACATCTAAAAGGAATATTTTTGAGTAAACAATAATTTATGAATGAAAATGTAAGGATGATATAAGACACATGAGCATAATGTCTGAAAGTTTTTCATTCTCAAAACTTCTGGAAACTATGAATTGTCATTTTCACTAGAATTTTAGAAAACTGACTTCAGGTTACACAGTAAAAGGACATGTAGGTAGTAGAAATATTTACATTTGTCTCCTTTGTAGAAAGTCTCCTGTATCTATCTTCATGTTTAATACATTTATTCAACCACTGTTTGAGAAGAAAGAGTTTCTTTTCGTATATGTAAATAAATGCACTTATAAAAAATTAGCTTGGGAATTATATTGTGATCTACTAATCAAAAGCCCATAAGTGCTTATAGACCATCCTAACGTTAAAACATTTGGGAAATCCTAATTCCCTTCTGCATTTGTTCACATGGATTTTCAATAGTTTTATCTCCCAAGGACTACTAGATGAAATCAGTTTTGTAAAAGTATTAGTAAAATACAAAACTATAAGTTAGAACTTAAAACAATGAATACTTCTAGAACTAACTCAATTAGATGCTGCTTTAAAAATACATCATTTGGGAAAGGAAGTGCTTACAAAAGAAAAAATTGTGACTTACACTGAAGCAACAAAAGAAATGATTAAAAATTATTTGTGACAGCTTTAAAGTTTTTTAAACCTATGAAGTGGGAGACTTTAATGTATAAAATGGAGTAGATGTAAGAAAACCTAGCAAGATATATGGTTTAACGGGTCTTTTGCATTACATTCTAATCTTGGTTCATTAAAAAGATGAAACTTGGTAAACTTATTCTTGTAATGTTGGTGTCCCTTAGTTTCCACAAGCATTAAAGAGAGAGAAGGACAAATAGGTACTAGCAAGTGGGGAAGATTGAGGAGGGGACTTTACTGCAGAAGTTGCAGAAAGGTTAATAGCGAAGGGGAGGGAAGAAGGAAAGATTATTAACAATAATGATATCTAAAGACTCCATAGGGAAGTTTATTATTTTATAAGCATACTTAAAATTACATGTAACTTATGTGTGTATGTGTATGCTACTATTTATCAAAACCCCAGTACTAGGCAAGGTAAAACTTCCCTTGAGTTGTTGGCCAGAGTCCAAGAGATGCCTAAACAATATAGGGTATTGACATTGCCCTTGATGCCTCATAGAACTTGAAGTAAGATGCTAGTGCTGAAGACATTACATACTTTGGACACAGGACTAAGGAATCAAGCTGGACCTGAGGATGAAACTTCATAGAACCAGAAGTCTATTCCAAAGGAAAAAAACAATCAACATTCTTACCTAGCTGTAAAGCCTATGAATCACAATGATAGACCCCCAAAGTATCCCCAACATGTGTAGAAGTGGCACATTTTCTTTTAGGGTAAGCAACAGCTGTTTAATTGCACTTAATGGCCTTAAAACAGGAGTCAATCATGTATGGTCCTGTAAACATAGCCAAATACTTGTGACTGGAAGAGCCATAGACCCTGGAAGCAAAACTGCTTTTGCCACATTCCTAAACAAATATAATTTCTAACTATGTTCTAAATACTTCCTCTTTTTGCTAATATTTTTATCAAGAACATTTTATTGAATATTTTTGAATTATATATATTTTTATTTTAAAGTTCCCTTCCCTCTCTCCAGCCCCTGTTACTCTTCTCCACCCAATTTCATGTCTCTATTATATATGTAATCTCAACAATACGGTTGCCTAAAGAAGAAGTATGTAATGACAACACCAGTTTACATGTCAAGCTGGATGGGAGAAATTTCTTAAGGTCCCACCTGTAGATAGTGAGCTACAGGCAGTCAATGGATGCTAAGGAGGAGAGAATTTGTTTCTTCATGTGATGAGATGACTGGTAGATTATTATCTAATCCCAGTGATCATCCTTAAGCATACAAGCACCACTAAATGGACTCAGTAGGTTGAGTTTGTGATACATAACAATAATAACTAGATAAGAGGTCACAAGATTAAGAAGGATGGGCTGTGGAAAGAGTTGGAGGAGGAAAAGGGGAGAGCTAAAACTGGTGTAAATGTATCAAATTCTCAAAAAATAAAAGTAAAAAAATCCCAAAAGTATTTATGATTACTTTAGCAATGAGGACAAAGTAAGTTTTCACATTTGATAGATAGGATGAATTGAAACCTTTCCTTCAAAGACTGGGATGGTATACTGTATATGAGTAAGCTCACTTTCTCTTCCTGTCAACTAGACAGCATACATTTATTTGGATCATTGATGTTCATCCTTGCCATGAGTATTTCTGACAATGAATGTTAGTGGATAAGGCTTCAAACATTTCTGAGGATGATCTGCTAGAAAACTTATTGCTTATGGTTTTATCTAGAAAGAAAGAGAATGTAAAGTTTAGAAGGTAGGGAAAGGGATGCATCTAGGAGGAATTATGGGAAGGGGATTGTAAATATAATCAAAATACATTGAAATTCTCAAAGAACTAACAAAAATGAGGAGAAAAATTCCATTTGGAATATCTAAATGTGCTTGAAATGTTTTGACTTCTGATTATCCTCTAATAACCTTAATCCTCACAACATGAAGAGAACACCTGCAATAGTTAAGAGTTCTCTAGGGATTGGTTTATGAGGGACTGATTCAGACAATTAGGGAGTTTGAGAAGTCCAACAATCTTTTGTCTGCAAACTGAACTTCCAGGCAAGCCAGTGATGCAATTTGACCCACACAAAAGTCTTAAGAATGAAAGTACCCGATGGTGTAAATGCCTATTCAAGGGCAGGAGGAATACAATGTTCTCTCCAAATCAGACCAATAGAAAGCAAATAGGATAGATTCTTTTTGCCATTTTTTTTTCCATTTTGAGTATACTCTTAATGAGGTAGGTGATATCCACAAACTTTGAAGAGAGTATTTTACTGAGTTCACTTGTACAGATACTAATCTCATCTGGAAACAAATACACAGAGGCAGAGAGAGAGAAAGAGAAAGACAAAGACAGAGAGAGAGAGAGAGAAAGAGAGAGAGAGAGAGAGAGAGAGAGAGAGAGAGAGAATGCTAGACCGACATATGCACAGACAGAGAGGCACACAGAGAGATACAGAGACGTACAAAAACACACATGATCTGGGAACCCATGGTGCAGTCAACTTCATACTTAATATTAAAATATTGAAAATTTTTTTTCAATGTTCAAGTATTCTTTTAACACAGCTTTTTCAGTCTGGGTCACAGAATCTGAGATGGGTGAAGGAGACCTAAAACAGGTCTCTTTTTGACAATGGTTATAAATTTGAGCCTTGCCCTGACAGGCTCCTGGTGCTATGACTGTGAGTGTTTACACTGTGCTTTCAAGATACTTCCTTCTTTTGATACCTGGCCTGTTGCCAATGTTCAGTCTATGACCTGATGACCTCCTTGCAGGTTTGTGTGCAACTTTCATATGCCTTTGTGATTTTTGTCTGAATTTTGTTCTTCCTGTGCTCTGCAGGAGTGCCTTGCCTATAGAAGAGCTAGATTCAAGTGAACCGATCAATAAGTCACAGAACAAGCAGTACTTCCAAACTCAAGAAATAACAGAAATAATTCATAACTTTCAACTTTATTATAGAGGCGTACACTTAGAAGCTAATGAGAAGCTCAGAGGAGTGTGTGCTCAACCATTCTGCTCAGTGGAGAGATTGAAAAGTTGAAACAAGGAGCTCAGGGTTTTTGTTTGTGTAAGGGGTGGGAAAGGGAGGTTTAGAACATAACTTAAAGAAACTTTCCACAGTGCTATTATTCCTGTTTCTGATGAAAATTCTGACAAGTTAATGGTGGAAAGAGTTATTTTGGCTCATGAATTGCAAAACCTACTGTCATTCACCACAAGGAAAATAGAGGGGAGCCCGACAGTAGTAGTCAGGTGAAAACCCCTAAACCCATCAGTTGCGACCATGTGTGGACACACATAACCCTCATTCTCACATTTCCCATTTCAACTGTTATATACAATGAATTGCAATTGGTGAGTATAAAACCACAAATGAGATTCTTGTGGAATCCTACAACGACAGTGATAGAGGGTGATTTGAGTCCTTGCGGGGCATAGGAGTCAGTTGTTAGAGTTCTATAAGTTCTCAATATATTTCTGAGGCATATTGTTACTAGTAAGTGTCTTATATGTCAGATTTCCGGAATGATAATACTGTGGCATTTGTAGGAAGCGGAAACTAAACTCTGAGTTAATATTGACTAATCCCTCCTTTAAGTATGTAACAGATGACAATTCAAAACAGACAACATAAATACAAGTATTCACCATATACTTTTATAACTTGAAATTATTTCAGCATAGGACAGCAGAAATATTGCAACATTCAGGTTTAAGAAATTAAAATATCTGATGTCATAAATATTTTATTTTATTTGATTGTTGTTAGTAAAGCTGACTCATGAGGAATTGATCGATTTTAATTTGTTCTTAAACAATTTACTAAAATTTCTAAAGTCAGTTTCAATAGGCAGATCTACATTATTAAATTAAATCTTTGGAGTCCAGTTATATTTTATTCTGTTATGGAACAGATTAAATATTTGTATTAAACTTTGTTCTTTAAAAGTTTTAAGGCCGGTGGTGATACCAAGCTTGATAACAAAAGACAGAAATTGCTGCAACTTGACTGCATAAAAAAAGGCTGGATGGAAATGAAAGATTAATATGCAGGTTATGTTAGAGACTGCTTCAGAATTTCAGAAAAAAATGAACAGTAATCAAATGAGGGTGTCAGACAATACACAGCAAGCAGAGAGCCAATTATGTAAATGAATGCCCAAGGTTAGCATGATACAATGCTTCTTAATTTGACAAATATTAAAATCAACTTGTTCTTAATGTAATAGATGGCTCTGACAACAGTTAAAGAGCACCAAATGTTTTTGTAATCCCCTGTCAAATTAAAAATGCTGTTGTGAGTGACCTGCTTTTCTTGGTACAATAGTTGAAAGGCTCAAAATGTGCAATATTTCCTGGGTTTCAAAAACATTGAACAGAAATACTTGTGAGATGAAAGTCACAATGAACAGAGTTCATCCATCGCCTTCAGTTGCAAGTATATAACAACAGTATGTTGTTCCCATAGTACAGTTCTGGAAAAGAAAAGAGCTTCTCTCCCTGATTTTGCTTGAAAAGGCTAGAGATATATTGTTATGACTACATGAACTCTAGTCATGGTTCTTTATTAAAACTTCTGTAGCACTTGTGTTCCTCTTTGTTTTTTCTTCTTTCTTGTCACTCAGCAATGATACTTCTTTTGTATATTTACTCATGATATACAGGATATATATTTAGTTTCCTGCACAGATATGTATACACACATATTCATAAATGAGCATATGAAAATGATTCAATGAAAATATAGCATTATAATTTTCAATAATAAATATTATGATTGTAGATATAACTGGAGCATTTAAGGTTTGAATTCTGAATTTAAATATAGTGCATTGACTCACAATTTGGACATAATAGTATTTATATAGTTGTTTTTAATGATTTATATCTGAAATTCATTTATGTTCTGTGAAACTGCAAAGGAAAGATTTTCTTAGGATATTGAATACCATCTACAGAAAAAAAATGGCAACATAATTTTAATCTTAAAAGTATTCTAACCAGCATCAGTGTACTTTTTCTTACAATTTTGACCAGAAGAAAAAAAAAGCAACAGTAAGAAGAAAAGAGGAGATTTAGGGCTAGCAAACTACAATTCAATTGTTTAACTAGGCTTTTGTCTCTAGTGATGAACCTCTATCACTGTATCAAAGTAAAGTGACTATTAGTTTAAACCGAGAATATTGATTCTGAGTTGTTTGAATTTAATGATAACTAATGGTGATTGTTTTTTTTTAGAAATATTTTCAATTCTTGGAAAATAATCTATTAACCAGGTATTCCTTTGTATTTGAGATAGTTTTCTATGTATCTGCAAATTAGAAATATCTGTGTATCCTATTAATGAAAAAAAAAAAAAAACGAAATTCTACACAGATTCTAAATGTGGTGTTCAGTGAGTTAACACAACTTATTGTATGTTAGACTTTTGAAATTATTGATTGGTTTAGTCAAATCATGATAAAACATAAATGATCTTTGTGTCATCAAAATAATTTTTACTGTTGAATTATTGGCTGTGTTTATTGGATATCAGATATTTAATATTGTTGATGATATTGTCTAAGTCATTAACTTCTTAATGATTTTTTTCATGATTATCAATTATAAAGAAAAACTTATACTTCTATTATCTATAAAATAAATTCAAAATAACAGAATCATAATACACATAATTTCAGCAAAAACCAAGGATTCTCAACAATTTACCACAAGAAGACTGAATTACTCAAATACAAACATCATGGGCTGAGAATGTGGCTCAAATGCTGGGGACAGCTTGCTCAGCATTGTGCACAGCCCCAGGTTCATTATCACTAAATAAAAACAACAGATTCGACTGCAGATGTATCACCTAATACTGGGCATCTCCCAGACGTATGTTCTATATGCCTGACCAGATTTGCAACTCTGCAGTAGCCTCCGTCTGTTGCACAAAGAAGCTCCTTTGATGAGTGCGATACTGCATGCTTGTCACTCTAAGAGAGGTCTCCTCTCTGGCACTGCATTCCCTGCAAAGCAGCTCCCAGGCATACATATGCCTTTATGTTCAGACACTCTATGTGCATTTCTCATAGGGTTTCTAGGGCATCACTTTTCCCTCTAGCTTTCCTAGACTCCCAAGATTCACTCATCTCCTCTTTCTTCTCCCACCTGTCTTCCCTCCTCCCTCCCTCCCTAGTCCCAGTGCCCCAATTATCCCCCACCAACCCCAATATCTCCTGACTCCTGCCCAATTTCCTCTCCTGACTTCCCTCCCTCTCTTACTCCATGGTCGCTTGCTTGTCTCTTCCCTCCTCTCCTCCCTGCCCATTACTCTTACTTTTTTCCACTTCCCTCCTATCTGTTCCCTCCTATTGCCCTTTCAGGTTGTTTCCTGTCCTTTATTCCAATTATCCTTTCCCTTTACCTGGATCTTGGTGTTATATCAGAATTGAATACTCACAGATAAGGGATTGGTGCTACAACCCACAAATGAGGGAGAACGTATCTATCTTGCTTTTCTGCATTTTGTTACTTCACTTCATATTCACTCTCTAGCTCCGTCCACTTACCAGCAAATTTCATAAGATGGAAAAGTAGAGGAGAATGGCTGGGGGTGCTGACAACACAACGACAGTAGCAAAGATAACAGAGTATAAGGGCTCTGGTAGAGGGGAGGAGGCTATGGGAGAGTGCCATCTGGGAAGTGGGTATATAGTTGAATAAGATGGTTTGGGATGTTCTGTGTGATATGCACGTACACACACACACACACACACACACACCAGCAAATTTTAAAAAATGAATTATATTTGAGGAGGAAGCATAAAAATTAATATTATGTTAATTATAGAGGTGATTAACATTACCACTGAAATCTACCCAATGACTTTATAGACATACACAGGTGCCAAGGATCTGAGTGCAGCCGACTATGACAAGTAATAATCAGATACATAACATCTCAGTGTTATCAGCAAAAACAATGTGTCTTTCTCTAAGAAACAGTATATTTTAAAATGAAATGGAGATCTTTTTTAAAGGTTAAAAAATCATTCAATTTTATGTCTTACAGGGCTTATACTGAGTTAAATATTGTATAACAGTATTAATTCAATAGTGAACCTGAAAACTTTATAGCCACTTTTGAAAGAAATGTATCTTTATTCTGGAAACTGTTACTGGGTATGTTAAAACTGTAATAAAATGATTCTTCTAAAAAAATTTTTTTTAATTAAAAAAAAATTATCTTTTCTTACTGCTGAGTAGAACTCCATTGAGTAGCTGTGTCATATTTTCATTGACCACTCATCAGTTGAGCGACATTTAGGTTATTTCCATTTCTTAGCTATTGTGAAAAGAACAGCAACAAACATGAATGTACAGGTATCTCAACAGTGTGATGAGTCCTTTGGGTATATGCCAAGGAGTGCTAACACTGGATCATATGGTAGGTTTGTTTTTAATTTTTGGATGGTTCTCCACATTGCTTTCCATAGTGGTTGCACGAGCTTGTATTCCCACCAGCAGTGAATGAGCATTCTTTCTCCACATCCTCTCCAGCATTTGTATTCTTTCCTTTGCTTCATCTTTGCCAATAAGACTGGGGAAAGGTGAAATCTTGAATGGGTTTTGACTTGCATTTCTCTAATTACTAAGGATGTTGAGCACTTTTTATGGTGCTTCTTAACCTTTTTTGTTTCTTCTTTTGAGAACTCTGTTTAGGTCTATAGCAAATCTTTTTATTGGGTTATTTTCTTCTTTCTTTCTTTTTTGAGTTCTTTGTGTACTCTTGGTATCAATCCTCTGTTGGATGTGTAGCTGGTGAAGATTTTCTCCCACTCAGTGCATTTCCTCTTCCCTTCATTGGTTGAAGGGTACTGAAAGTTGCTAGAGAAAAACAGCAATTTACATAGGCAGGAATCCTCGACAGAATTACAACTGACATTTTAATGCAAATTATGAAGCTCATAATACCCTGGATGAAAGTGTTCCCAGTTCTTAATGATATAGTCAGCACCCTCCAAGATAAAAGCATAGAAAAGGACTTTCTAAATCAGAAACCAGCTGCTCAGGCCTTTATTTTGGAGTGTGCTGCCTGCTGCCTATGTTTTTCTAATAGCAGTTTCTGAGTTTCAGGTTTTATATTGAGATCTTTGATCCATTTGGAGTTGATTTTTTGTTCAGGGTGGAAGATCAGGATCAAATTTTATTCTTCTGCAAGTAGAGATTCATCTATGCCATTTGTTGAGGATGCTATCTTTCCTCCATTGTGTGTTCTTTGACTCTTTGTCAAATATCAGTTGCCTGAAAATGTATGAACTCATGTTTAGGTCTTCTATTTTGTTCCATTGATCTATGTGTCTATTTTTGTGCCAGTACCATGTTGTTTTATGACTATAGCTCTGTAATATGATCTGAGATCTGGTATGGTGATCCTTTCAGCATTGTCCATTTTTCCCAAGATTGTTTTGGCTATCTGGGATCTTTTGTGATTCCATATGAATTTTTAGATTGTTTTGTCAAGCTCTGTTAAGAATGTCATGGTTATTTTCATCCCAATGAATCTATAAATTGCTCTTGGTAAGATGGTCATTTTCACAATATTGAGTCTACCAAACCATGAGTATAGTAGTTTTTTTTGTTTGTTTTGTCTTTACCTGGTTTTGATATGAGAGTGATACTGACTTCATAGAAGGAGTTTGGGATTTCTCCCTCTGTTTCGATCATTTGAGTAATTTAAGAAGCATTGATTGTAGATCTTCTTTGAATAAATTCTTCTGAGAATCTATCTGTGCTTGGACTTTTCTTACTCTAGAATTTTTGTGTTGCTGTTTAAATTCCTTATTTATTTTATTTGATTTATTATTTTTATTTTATATGTGTGAGTGTATTGCCTGCATGTGTGTAAGTGTACCTATGTCATGCAATGCCCGTGGAGGTCAGAAAAAGGTGTCAGATCCTCTGTAATGGGAGTTAAAGACAGTTGTTAGCTGCCAGTGAGTGCTGGGAATTGAATCTAGGTAGTCTATAAGAGCCAAGCCTTCTCTCCAGCCCTCAGTTTCCTTATTTGTAACGGGACTCTTTAAGTTGTTTGTGTCTTCTTGGTTTACCTTTGGTGGTTTCCATGAATTCAGAAATTCATTTCTTTTAGTTTTAAAATTTAATAGAATATAGGTTTTTAAGCTATTTCCTTGAAATGTTCTGGATTTGTTGTTATTGTTGTTGCCTGTTGTGATGTTTTCCCTTAAATGTCCTGATTTATCATTTTGAATTTGTTTTTTTTTCTTTCTTTCTTTTGGTTAACTGGGCTAACGGTAAGTCTATTTTGTTTAATTTTTCAAAGAATCAGCTCTTAGATTCATTGAATCTTTGTATTGTTTGCTTTGTTTCTATTTCATTATTTTCTGCTCTGATTTTCATTGATTATACCTTTATAGTATTGTGGTCTGACAGAACACATTATTTTATCTTCTTTTTTTATTTGATGAGGTTTGTTTTGGACCCTAGAATGTGATCCATTTTAGAGAAACTTGCATGAGCTGATGAGTAGAAAGTGCATTCTTTGGTGCTTGGGTGGAATATTCTGCAGATGTCAGTTAGGTCCATTTGATGTAAGATATCATTTAATTCAGATATCTCTCCATTTATTCTCTTTCCAGTTGACTTGTCTATTGAAGATAATGGGGTATTGGTTGTCACCTGCTTTTACTGAGTCAGTTATAATCTGTGTTTTCTAATCTGTCTTTTCATGTAATTGGAAGCACCAGAGTTTGGTGCATATATGTTCATGACTATAATATCTATTTGATCAGTTATTCCTTGATTAGAAGGAAGTCATCCTTTTTATCTCTTCCAAATAGTTTTAATTTGAAGTCTATATTATCAGATATCAGAATTGCAATATCTGCTTGTTTTTAGTACATTTTGCTTGGAATATTATTTTTCTGTCCTTTCATCATAAGGTAGTTCCTATACTTGAAGGTGAGATGAATTTCTTGAAGCAACAAAAATATGTAGTTTGTCTCTTAATCTACACCAATACCCTGTGTCTTTTGACTGGGGAGTTGAGGCCATTGATATTTAGACTCATTATTGAAAGATATTTTAATATGTTTGTGTTCTTGGTCTTATTTTGTGTTTCTGTTATTATATCTTAGCCTGTTTTCTTTCTGTAACCTCTTAGATATACTCAATCCTATCTTCCATCCTCTGTATTACTTGGAGTAGTCTTTATAGTGCTGATTGTGTGGATATGAATTCTTTCACTTGTTCATGTCATGGCAAGTTTTCCATTCCCCTTCAAATGTAGTAGATAATTTTACTGTGTGGAATAGTCTGGGGTGGCATTCATGGTCATTAAGAACTGGGAATACTTTGGTCAAGGGTCTTATGAGTTTCATAATTTGTATTAAAATGTCAGTTGTAATTCTGTTGGGGTTTCCTGTTTATGTAAATTGTTGTTTTTCTCTTGCAATTTTCAGTACCCCGTCTTTGTTGTGTTTTTTTAGTACTTTTAGTATAATATGCCATGGGGAGTTTCCGTTCTCATCCTAATCGGTAGTCTGTGAACATGTTCTATTTGTATAGGTATGGATTTCCTAAATTTGAATGATTTCTTCTATAATCCTGTTGAAGATCTGGTCATTGACATTGATGTGAGTTTCTTCTCCTTCCTCTACGCCTATGATGCATAGGTTTGGTCTTTTCATGGTATCCTACATTTCCTGTGTATTCTGTTCCTGTGCTTATTTAAATTCTTTATAGTCTTTGCTTGAGGAATAGAGTTGTTCCACATTGTCATCTAGCTTGATATTCTGTTTTCCACTTCATTCATTCTGCTTGTGAGGCTTTCTTCTGTCATACAAAATTTTTTGAGTTTTTCAATTCTGTCTTCATCTCACTCAGTTTAGGTTCTTTTCAATAGTTCTATATTTTGTGAATTCACTTTTCAAGTCCTGAATTGTGCTTTTATTTAGTGGGGTTTTTCAGGGTGCTTCTCATTGTAGTACAGTTCTGTAGGACTGGTACATTTTGTTGGGGACATATTGTTTTAGTTTTTCGTGTTATTTGTATTGCTGTTTGTGCATATGAATGCCTTTTGTTGATTGTGTGTCTGATAGGAAATTCCATTCTGCCTTTGTTTAGTTGAGTTTGGTTTTGTTTTTGCTCTTTTATGAAATGGTAGTTGGTGTGTGCTTCAGGTCCCCACTGGTTAGTAAGATGGTCTGGGTAGTAAGCAGTTCTGTGGCAGGCAGAACAGGATGGGGTGGTATGCAATACTGGATTGGGGTCAGCCTCTGGAGGGTTTAACCATGGAAGCTGGAGAGTTGAGCTAGTCTGGGTGCAAGGGATCAGAATGCAGTGGGCAGGTCTGGACTAAGAAGGTAGTTACTAGATCTAGAGAAGTAACAGCAGGAGCAGATCTAGGTTCAAACTCAGAAGGTCATGGAATGCTGCGAGTGAGTGGAACTTCTCATGTTGCAGGGGAATCAAAGTACAGTGGACAGGATCTGATTTTCCAGGTTTAAAGACTGGCTTGTGGCAGGTAGATCAGGTGGTCAAAGGAAAGTTGGGGGTGAGAACAGCATGTGGAGGGTCTAAAAAACTATGCAACTGGATTAAACGAGTCTGGGTTTGAAATCTAGTCTAGAGAACTGAGGCTGAAGAGCAGGAACAGGCTTGGGCCTAAGGCTAGAAAGCAGAGTGCTGGGAAGAATGTTGCTGCTCAGGCTGTAGGTGAATCAAGGTGCAGAGGGAAGGATAAACTTTTTATGGTAGGAAGAAGGTCTATGGCAGGCAGATCAGAAGACAAAGGGCAAGATGGGGCCTGGGAACATCCTATGGTTGTTCTAACAAAGCCAGTTGGAGAACTGAGCTACTCTGAATGTAGGGGATGAGAACACTGTGGGTATGTTTGGACTGAAAGGGTAGTCCAGAGATGTGAGGCAGAAGAGCAGCAGTAAGCCTAAGCCCAGGCCAGAAGGAGGACTAATTGCAGTTTTAGAGGATTCTTAATCACACTCTCCCCCCATGCAGTGAGTTAGATAGGCATGTTTTATTGTAATTGTTACATATATGTAATAAATGGAGAGGACCCAGGTGAGAGTCTTCCAAAAGGCCATCCAATAGGCCTGAATTGCCTCCTGTCAAGTACCAATAGATGACCAAAGAATGTATAGATTTTTTTTTTTTTTTAATTTTGAGTGATTTCTCACACCAGATGTCAGCGTGGAGCTGGCCAAGCTAGACAAGCCTTAGAGATGAATGACAGCAATGTAAAGTAAGTCACTTTTAATGACCTATTAAAGCTAGGCACAGTAGCATACACCTATAATATCAGTAGTTTGGAACCTGAGACATAGACGATGTTTTCAAGGATAGCTAGGTTGTCATAGGGAAATCCTAGTTCAAAAAAAGATCATCAAACAATTAATAAAACAAATAAAAAGAAATGTAATGAGATTAGGCAAAAGGAAGGTCATTGTGGCTTTTTATCACATATCCTTCAGATATGATCATTCTCTAAATAATTTGCCTCAGCAGCAGTCTTTTTCTGTGTTCTTATCCATATGTTCTCAATAAATGCCAGGTAAGACTACAAATTCAAGGCCAACCCAGGCAGCTTGGTGAAACTCTGTATCAAAATCAAAATAATTTGATGACACTGCATCTGGTTCCACTTAGCTAATGTGTGAGTCCTTGATTTTAGTCCCAATAAGGAGCATCAGTGACTTGGACAATTGCATCATACCTTATTGATGTTCCCTTCAATTCATGGATCATTCAATATATTTCCTATTAACAATTTTAACATCTATATTAATTTGGAAGTTTATGAAAATAATGTAGTAATAAGTAGCATGATTGAAATTACAGTAACATGGTGAATATTCTCTGCTAAAAATCATTATGTAGATTATATAGATAATTAGGTGGTACCTTACACATAATTTGAAAAGTCCTAATTTCCATACAATGTGTAATTATTTTTAAATATGTAATAAAGTTTTAAATATTGACCATGCTACAAAATAATTTATATAAAATGCATAAAATTTTACATATTAAAATGGTACGGTTAGAGACTAGAGAAGGTGGTAGGGCTTGAGAAGGTGGTAGGGCTAGATTTCTAGGCACATGATTTTTACACCGAGGGTCAGAGGTAAAACTTAGGTTCTATCCTTTTGATCACCTGGAAGTAGCTTCATTTTAATGGGTCTGGGCATAGGAAAGACCAGATACAACTTTTTAGGTTTTTTATATGTTAATTTACATCCTCAGAAGTGGCCAAGCTAATGTTTACCTTTCTATTTTTACCAAGTGTCCTGGTTTGTTTCTTCATTGCTGTGACAAAATACTCTGAACAATACCAACTTGGGGAGGAGAGGGTTTATTTGTCAGAGTTCATCAGCGAGCCCAAGGTAGGAATTCAGGGCAGGAACTTGGAGGCAGGAGCTGGAACACAGGCCATGGAGGAATGCTGCTCACTGGCTTGCTCACCTGGCCCCTGCTAGCCTTCTTTCTTATGCAACACAGGCCCACCTGCCCAGGATTGGCACCACCCCCAGTGGGCTGGCCCTCTCACATCACACTGGAAATTCCCCAATTGAGGCTCCCTCAACCCAGGTGTGTCAAGTTGACACTAAAGCTATCCAGCACACCAAAGAAATGGGAGGTGTGTCCAAAGCCCCAATGGCCTGTAAGTCTTTACTAACACAGAACTGTCTGTTGCATTGCATCCTGAACATATAAATACCATCCATCTTTCATCTAAAATGGTGTTTTGAACTTTACATCCATTTGACAAAATAGAAATAAATTTAAGAATATAATTTGTATTTCATAAAACACTGCTTCAGAATTTCTGAATAACAAATATGGTCATCTTATCTAAGTTTCACAACAATACTTTATACTCAACATTAGACAGCATGCTAAGTGACTACTCTGTTTAGATTTCATAAAACAACTCCATAAAACACTGTCTGGTGCTGTAGTCCTCATTTCCCACACTGGAGTTAAGGTGACATTTTAAGAAGTCTTAGGGAATTCCTAATAAGTATGTTTTACTTGGAACTGACATTTTGAGGAACTAGGAATCAGATTTCTGTGTTAGAGTAACAAAAAAGCAGACAGGGAAATAAATGTTAGAATACCCAAAAGCCCCATATGATTAACTGGTCAAAACATAAAATCTCTAGGCTATCTGCTGGAAGACATACCTTTTCAGTGAAAACTGGTCACCTGGTCATAGGACAGCCCCCAAGAAGGTGTGTTCACCTTAAATTATGCTAAAGAGATGGGCAGATTACATACTGCTTTAATGAGATAGTGAACTAACTGTTCTTTCTTGGAATTCTGCATCCAAGTGCAGTTCCTCTGGATCCCTTAGCAGGCATGTGGCGCTATATAAGTCCTAAATCCTTCAGAAAAGTATAATCTCTCTCTTTTCTTCTTCACATCCCTTTTCTTTCATTATTTATTTATTTATTTATTTATTTAATTTATTGGTCTTTTTGAGACACCGGCTGGCCTTGAACTTGCAGAGCTCCACCTGCCTCTGCCTCTCGAGTGCTGGGATTATTGGAGCCAGCTGACTTTTCAGTAATTTTTGATAGTCAACCTCCAGGTTCCTCTCCCTTTCTTTGACCAAGATTTGTTACTTCTCTGTCACTACTGAGCTGAACTTAAGTGAGACTTTCAAAACTCCCCCTGGAAATCTCCAGTGGTGAAAGCCAATCATGTTGCTCCCCCCCCCCTTTTTTTTCCCTAGAACATCCAATACCCTGTAACAGCTCACAGCAGCCAATTATGAGGAAGAAAGGTAAATCATATCATCCCCAAATGCATAAAGGATCCCATTTCACTGACAGATTTGAACATAAACTGAGTCCACAAACACCTGTGCAGTCTGCTTTGCTGTGTGTTTGTGCTTTTGCTTTCAATAAAAACACCCAAAGGAAAGTATAACCAAAGATTAAAGGGGCCAACATAATTTTTAAGAGTAAATATGTATAGCTAAAGGTGACATATCAAGCAACAATGCCAGATAGGAGATACCTTCTTCTGAGTTGTTGGCTAGGGTGGCTCAAGGGACTCCCAGATAGTAACCCAGCATAGAACTGGGAAAATGAACAGCAGACCTGAATCTTATCTAAAGGAATACTGACAACTGATTGCTGGTAGATGAGTAACAGCTGACCTTCCTAAAATAAAGACCTCTAGACAGGCTGACTAGATTCACTGGATGGACAAGTAGTGGGGAATGGTTGGGGTGCTAACAGTACAGCGGACAATAGCAAGAATGACAATATAAGGGCTTTGGTGGGGGGGGAGGCTATGGGAGGGTGCCATCTGGGAAGTGGCTGTATAGTTGAATAAGATGATTTGGGATGGTCTGTGTGATACACACACACACACACACACACACACATACACAAAATCAACAAATTAAAAAAATAAATTGTATTTGAGGTAGAAGCATAAAAATTTACTTCATGTTAATTAGTAGAGGTGATAAACATTACCATTGAAATCTACCTGATCATTTTATAGACATGCACGTGTGCCAAGGATCCAAGTGCAAGCAACTATGGCCAGTAATAATCAGATACATAGAAAATAGAGATGCATGCGCCAACATCTCAATGTTATTAGCAAAAACAATGAGTATTTCCTTAAGAAACAGTATATTTTAAAATGAAATAGAGATCTTTTTTAAAGGTTAAAATTTCATTCAATTTTATGTCTTACAGGGCTTATACTGAGTTCAATATTGTATAACTG
>NW_008353893.1:900862-904481 GCF_000622305.1 Nannospalax galili | reverse complement strand
AAAAAATTAAAAAAAATATATATATAGTAAAAAAAAATCTTTCTCTCTGAGTGATGAGATCTTGCTTTTCCTGCCTTTTTATTCTTGATATAGGCAGAAATAAAGAATGCATTCCTGCAGTTCTAGATTAACTTATTTTTATTTCTTCAATTTCACATTATTATAACAAACATACTATACACCTTCTTGTTATATGCTGGATTCTGAATAAAAATCACTAACACCACTTAACTGAAAGCAACAATGTAAAGTTCAATTATGGCCGACTGGGCTTTCTATGTTGAGAACAGAAGCAGCCTCAAATACCAGGTGGCCAGAAAATTTATAGGACTACAGAAAGCAGGCCCATCAGGTTTATACAGCAGAACAAAATTTGAACATAGCAAACTTAGAATTTATCAATCAACTATCATTCATTGTGTGGACGCGCTCTTGGGTAAGGGAAGCAGGTTTAGATAAGCCCTAGATTACAATACCCTGTGGCATGAGGTCAGGCCCTTTCTCAAAATCAAAGTTGCTTCTCCCTTTTAGGTATCTTTCATAAGTAGGGTAAAAGGCACTTCTCCTGAAATGGCTGCATTGGGCGAAATGTAGTAACTTATGCTAGATTAGTTTAGCTGAGATAGTTCACCTCTTAATATTCTTACCAATGTGACTGTAATCTGTTAATATGTATGTTTTTATTAATCCCATTTTTATATGGAATGTCATATATTATACATACACTGATAATCTGACAATTATTTAAATGTGAAATGTACCAGATGTATGGATTTGTTTCCTTTAAGGATTCAATTTTTGCTTTGTTTTTGTTTAAGTTTGACAGGGCTGACAGTTTCCTCATTCTTGACTGGGTAATGGCAATCACAGCATACATTCCCTTGTATTGCACTAGTTTAATTTAGTATAAGAATATTTTCCTGCCCATTGAGGCACCTTAAGGTGTGCCCTCGAGGTGATTAGTGCACAATTGGAATTTTACACAGCATTGGAGGTAGAACAGAGGTAAAGTTAATGGATCCTTTGTTTTAATTTCAGTATTTTGAAGGTCTGTGACACACGATTACTGCTAATGTTGCTTAAGGGATATTTCCACCCTTCAGTTAAACTTTACTTTTTAAATTAGCCTATTTTATGCATAAAGTATGTTGTGGGCCTCTGTTATGTGAAGTAGAAGTCCCTTCATATCCGGATAGCTCAGAGCTCGGAGTTATGTGCTGAGACTCCTTTCATAGCAGGGTGCCTTCCTGGCAATTTTCCTGACTCTCCTTTTGAAGTGCCCACTACAAATGCCATAACATAAACATGGCCTCTGGCTCTAGGAATACCATGCTTTCCTGTGTGATTTTTCAGGTAGTCAGCAGTCTGGCAGCATGTCAGAAATCCACTTCTGTATGCAAATAGAATGTCTCACAAAGTATCTATCAGCCAAAGCTTTTACCACTACCCCCATGGTATAAATTTCCCAGTCTTTCTCTCAATATCAGAGAGCTGGGTTGCAGAGAGCTGGATCACTTGGAGCCGAACACTTAAGAAAGCTATAACACGGACTAAGCAGAGTCTGGTGTCTTACTACTGACCCAGCCTCTCTGGGGGGCGCATTCCTCCGTCACCGACTTGCGGACACCCTAGCTTTTGCCGTCCTCGTACTCTTCCCGTGTGATTCAATGGCCAGTGGACCTCGCATCCTGAGGAAAGTACACGGGTGAAATAAGGACGGGACCAGCTGAGTAGACCTCAGCAGCAGAAGGACTTTTCAGCACCAAAAAGCAGCGGACAGAGATTTGCCCGCCGCCGCGGCCAGCTGCCACATCCAGATGTGAGCCGCGGTGCCACAGGATGTGGCCCGCTGGAGAAGCCTGTGGGACGTGGCCAGTCCCACCGTGCTGCTTCCAGGGCACGCAGAGAGCCCAGCACGCACTATATCTGGCGCCACAATGTGGGAGCCTCTGAACCTCGTGCCACAACGTGAAAGCCTCTGAACCTCGTGTCAGCTAGGAGCTGGTGCCCACTGAAACGCGAGGATCCATGAGTATCCCTCCTCCTCAGGAGGGCAACAAAAATCTTCCAAATTTCCTCCTTTTCTTTTCTGAAGTTCTCGCATGGGACCGCTAGGAACAAAGAGACAACTGAGGCTTTCTGGCCAGGGCTGCCCCCTGGTGTTGTCTGAAGGTCTCTCTGATCCCCTAACAGACTCCGACTGCCTGTACAGGTGTGGACAAAAGACCTCTATCTAGACATCTCTTTAATATCAAAAACCTGGTGACACATCGGCCAATTAAAAACCATTAGGGTGGCCGCCAGCCTCTCAAATTTGCAGGAAGGTCTTGTGATTGGGAACCACTGTGATCCCCTGAAATTTCAATTTCAGGCATGTTCCTTTGGGAACCATCACTTCATCCAACTTTTCTATCTGAACACTGCTAAAAAATCCCTAAAGTTCTAAGCTTTAGAGTCAGGCAGATTCTTTAGTCAGCTCTGTTCTCCTGCCTCAGGCATTCAAGCCACAGCTGAAACCATTTCAGTGAAAATTCTAATTAGCTAACCCCTGCCAAGCAGCCTGCAGCTCAAAAGCGGCTCCAAGACAAAAGATTTAAAACTGCAACTTTTTTTCTGCAAAGCTAGGGGCTTGTAACTTGCCTAGGTGCTTCAGCCCTCTAGTGTCCGATTGCTGTAATAACATCTTCCCTTTACAATGGGAAATTCTGTATCATGCCAGAGGAAGCACCAGATTCGTTCTCTTAAAAACCTGCTTAAATCTAGAGGATTAAAAATTTTAAAAGAGGAAAGCTTAAAATTTTGGAATGAGGTGTACCAATTTGCACCCTGGATCTTATCCGCAGACATATCTGATCCTGAGGTGTGGAACTTTCTTTCACATTTGGCTTATAAGAAAGAAACCCAAGAAAAGCATAATTTTCCTCTCTCCTTTTTCCAAATTATGGCAGCCATCCAACAATCCTTAAAAAACCCACCTAAAATTGAAGAAAGCTTACAATTATCAGAGAATAATAAAAGAGAGGTTTTAAGTGATAAAAAAAACCCTGCACACTGTCCAGTAGCAGGTTCAACAAAAGCCAGACAAAAACCACCCATCAGCAAAATTAATCCTCACCCCTCTCTTGCTGATTCAACAAGCCCAGATACTAAAGCCCAAATTTCAAAAGCTGCCAAAGATTCTCAGGTAAAATGCCCTCCACCGCCTCCACCTCGACTGCCTCCTGTGGAGACACGCCTTACAGCCACAGAGCAGCTGTGTAGCCTTAGAGACAGTGAAAGCTGCCAACTTCAAAATTCCCAGCCTCAGTTGTCTCAGGACTCCCAAATCCCACCAATAGAGTCTTTTCCTATCTATTTGCAAATAACCAGGCAGCGTCCATTGGCATGGTATCCGCTTCCTACAGCGGAACTTAAGGAATTGCGCCAAGCTGTACGTGAAGATGGCATTCATGCTCCTTGTACTAAATCTATACTACAAACATTTAATACTAACCTGCTTCCCCAGGATTGGAGAGACATTTGTAGATCTACCCTCCCCAGTCCATTATTCGTACAATGGGAAGCCCTATTTAGAGATGAGTGCCTAATGCAAGCTAAAAGAAATGACACTCATAATCAA